>NW_028128828.1:0-34846 GCF_965231255.1 Vanellus vanellus
CATGCTGGTCCTCACTGCCTCCTGGAACCCCTTCAAATGCCCCACACAATTTGGCCCTCTCTGCTTTCCTGCCGACTCTAGCCTCAAAAGCACCTTTTTTCACTTTTGGCGCCCTCCGCAGCAAAAAGGACAAACGTCCAGCTTTTGCTGCCACAGCAAAGGGGCCAGCGGGGAAAAGTCATGCTGGTCCTCACTGCCTCCTGGAACCCCTTCAAATGCCCCACACAATTTGGCCCTCTCTGCTTTCCTGCCGACTCTAGCCTCAAAAGCACCTTTTTTCACTTTTGGCGCCCTCCGCAGCAAAAAAGACAAACGTCCAGCTTTTGCTGCCACAGCAAAGGGGCCAGCGGGGAAAAGTCATGCTGGTCCTCACTGCCTCCTGGAACCCCTTCAAATGCCCCACACAATTTGGCCCTCTCTGCTTTCCTGCCGACTCTAGCCTCAAAAGCACCTTTTTTCACTTTTGGCGCCCTCCGCAGCAAAAAAGACAAACGTCCAGCTTTTGCTGCCACAGCAAAGGTGCCAGCGGGGAAAAGTCATGCTGGTCCTCACTGCCTCCTGGAACCCCTTCAAATGCCCCACACAATTTGGCCCTCTCTGCTTTCCTGCCCACTCTATCCTCAAAAACAACTTTTTTCACTTTTGGCGCCCTCCGCAGCAAAAAAGACAAACGTCCAGCTTTTGCTGCCACAGCAAAGGGGCCAGCGGGGAAAAGTCATGCTGGTCCTCACTGCCTCCTGGAAACCCCTTCAAATGCCCCACACAATATGGCCCTCTCTGCTTTCCTGCCCACTCTAGCCTCAAAAGCACCTTTTTTCACTTTTGGCGCCCTCCGCAGCAAAAAAGACAAACGTCCAGCTTTTGCTGCCACAGCAAAGGGGCCAGCGGGGAAAAGTCTTGCTGGTCCTCACTGCCTCCTGGAACCCCTTCAAATGCCCCACACAATTTGGCCCTCTCTGCTTTCCTGCCGACTCTAGCCTCAAAAGCACCTTTTTTCACTTTTGGCGCCCTCCGCAGCAAAAAAGACAAACGTCCAGCTTTTGCTGCCACAGCAAAGGGGCCAGCGGGGAAAAGTCATGCTGGTCCTCACTGCCTCCTGGAACCCCTTCAAATGCCCCACACAATTTGGCCCTCTCTGCTTTCCTGCCCACTCTAGCCTCAAAAGCACCTTTTTTCACTTTTGGCGCCCTCCGCAGCAAAAAAGACAAACGTCCAGCTTTTGCTGCCACAGCAAAGGGGCCAGCGGGGAAAAGTCATGCTGGTCCTCACTGCCTCCTGGAACCCCTTCAAATGCCCCACACAATTTGGCCCTCTCTGCTTTCCTGCCGACTTTAGCCTCAAAAGCACCTTTTTTCACTTTTGGCGCCCTCCGCAGCAAAAAAGACAAACGTCCAGCTTTTGCTGCCACAGCAAAGGGGCCAGCGGGGAAAAGTCTTGCTGGTCCTCACTGCCTCCTGGAACCCCTTCAAATGCCCCACACAATTTGGCCCTCTCTGCTTTCCTGCCCACTCTATCCTCAAAAACACCTTTTTTCACTTTTGGCGCCCTCCGCAGCAAAAAAGACAAACGTCCAGCTTTTGCTGCCACAGCAAAGGGGCCAGCGGGGAAAAGTCACGCTGGTCCTCACTGCCTCCTGGAACCCCTTCAAATGCCCCACACAATTTGGCCCTCTCTGCTTTCCTGCCCACTCTAGCCTCAAAAGCACCTTTTTTCACTTTTGGCGCCCTCCGCAGCAAAAAAGACAAACGTCCAGCTTTTGCTGCCACAGCCAAGGGGCCAGCGGGGAAAAGTCATGCTGGTCCTCACTGCCTCCTGGAACCCCTTCAAATGCCCCACACAATTTGGCCCTCTCTGCTTTCCTGCCGACTCTAGCCTCAAAAGCACCTTTTTTCACTTTTGGCGCCCTCCGCAGCAAAAAAGACAAATGTCCAGCTTTTGCTGCCACAGCAAAGGGGCCAGCGGAGAAAAGTCATGCTGGTCCTCACTGCCTCCTGGAACCCCTTCAAATGCCCCACACAATTTGGCCCTCTCTGCTTTCCTGCCGACTCTAGCCTCAAAAGCACCTTTTTTCACTTTTGGCGCCCTCCGCAGCAAAAAAGACAAACGTCCAGCTTTTGCTGCCACAGCAAAGGGGCCAGCGGGGAAAAGTCATGCTGGTCCTCACTGCCTCCTGGAACCCCTTCAAATGCCCCACACAATTTGGCCCTCTCTGCTTTCCTGCCCACTCTAGCCTCAAAAGCACCTTTTTTCACTTTTGGCGCCCTCCGCAGCAAAAAAGACAAACGTCCAGCTTTTGCTGCCACAGCAAAGGGGCCAGCGGGGAAAAGTCATGCTGGTCCTCACTGCCTCCTGGAACCCCTTCAAATGCCCCACACAATTTGGCCCTCTCTGCTTTCCTGCCCACTCTATCCTCAAAAAAACCTTTTTTAACTTTTGGCGCCCTCCGCAGCAAAAAAGACAAACGTCCAGCTTTTGCTGCCACAGCAAAGGGGCCAGCGGGGAAAAGTCATGCTGGTCCTCACTGCCTCCTGGAACCCCTTCAAATGCCCCACACAATTTGGCCCTCTCTGCTTTCCTGCCCACTCTAGCCTCAAAAGCACCTTTTTTCACTTTTGGCGCCCTCCGCAGCAAAAAAGACAAACGTCCAGCTTTTGCTGCCACAGCAAAGGGGCCAGCGGGGAAAAGTCATGCTGGTCCTCACTGCCTCCTGGAACCCCTTCAAATGCCCCACACAATTTGGCCCTCTCTGCTTTCCTGCCGACTCTAGCCTCAAAAGCACCTTTTTTCACTTTTGGCGCCCTCCGCAGCAAAAAAGACAAACGTCCAGCTTTTGCTGCCACAGCAAAGGGGCCAGCGGGGAAAAGTCATGCTGGTCCTCACTGCCTCCTGGAACCCCTTCAAATGCCCCACACAATTTGGCCCTCTCTGCTTTCCTGCCGACTTTAGCCTCAAAAGCACCTTTTTTCACTTTTGGCGCCCTCCGCAGCAAAAAAGACAAACGTCCAGCTTTTGCTGCCACAGCAAAGGGGCCAGCGGGGAAAAGTCTTGCTGGTCCTCACTGCCTCCTGGAACCCCTTCAAATGCCCCACACAATTTGGCCCTCTCTGCTTTCCTGCCCACTCTATCCTCAAAAACACCTTTTTTCACTTTTGGCGCCCTCCGCAGCAAAAAAGACAAACGTCCAGCTTTTGCTGCCACAGCAAAGGGGCCAGCGGGGAAAAGTCACGCTGGTCCTCACTGCCTCCTGGAACCCCTTCAAATGCCCCACACAATTTGGCCCTCTCTGCTTTCCTGCCCACTCTAGCCTCAAAAGCACCTTTTTTCACTTTTGGCGCCCTCCGCAGCAAAAAAGACAAACGTCCAGCTTTTGCTGCCACAGCCAAGGGGCCAGCGGGGAAAAGTCATGCTGGTCCTCACTGCCTCCTGGAACCCCTTCAAATGCCCCACACAATTTGGCCCTCTCTGCTTTCCTGCCGACTCTAGCCTCAAAAGCACCTTTTTTCACTTTTGGCGCCCTCCGCAGCAAAAAAGACAAATGTCCAGCTTTTGCTGCCACAGCAAAGGGGCCAGCGGAGAAAAGTCATGCTGGTCCTCACTGCCTCCTGGAACCCCTTCAAATGCCCCACACAATTTGGCCCTCTCTGCTTTCCTGCCGACTCTAGCCTCAAAAGCACCTTTTTTCACTTTTGGCGCCCTCCGCAGCAAAAAAGACAAACGTCCAGCTTTTGCTGCCACAGCAAAGGGGCCAGCGGGGAAAAGTCATGCTGGTCCTCACTGCCTCCTGGAACCCCTTCAAATGCCCCACACAATTTGGCCCTCTCTGCTTTCCTGCCGACTCTAGCCTCAAAAGCACCTTTTTTCACTTTTGGCGCCCTCCGCAGCAAAAAAGACAAACGTCCAGCTTTTGCTGCCACAGCAAAGGGGCCAGCGGGGAAAAGTCATGCTGGTCCTCACTGCCTCCTGGAACCCCTTCAAATGCCCCACACAATTTGGCCCTCTCTGCTTTCCTGCCGACTCTAGCCTCAAAAGCACCTTTTTTCACTTTTGGCGCCCTCCGCAGCAAAAAAGACAAACGTCCAGCTTTTGCTGCCACAGCAAAGGGGCCAGCGGGGAAAAGTCATGCTGGTCCTCACTGCCTCCTGGAACCCCTTCAAATGCCCCACACAATTTGGCCCTCTCTGCTTTCCTGCCCACTCTAGCCTCAAAAGCACCTTTTTTTCACTTTTGGCGCCCTCCGCAGCAAAAAAGACAAACGTCCAGCTTTTGCTGCCACAGCAAAGGGGCCAGCGGGGAAAAGTCATGCTGGTCCTCACTGCCTCCTGGAACCCCTTCAAATGCCCCACACAATTTGGCCCTCTCTGCTTTCCTGCCCACTCTAGCCTCAAAAGCACCTTTTTTCACTTTTGGCGCCCTCCGCAGCAAAAAAGACAAACGTCCAGCTTTTGCTGCCACAGCAAAGGGGCCAGCGGGGAAAAGTCATGCTGGTCCTCACTGCCTCCTGGAACCCCTTCAAATGCCCCACACAATTTGGCCCTCTCTGCTTTCCTGCCCACTCTAGCCTCAAAAGCACCTTTTTTCACTTTTGGCGCCCTCCGCAGCAAAAAAGACAAACGTCCAGCTTTTGCTGCCACAGCAAAGGTGCCATCGGGGAAAAGTCATGCTGGTCCTCACTGCCTCCTGGAACCCCTTCAAATGCCCCACACAATTTGGCCCTCTCTGCTTTCCTGCCGACTCTAGCCTCAAAAGCACCTTTTTTCACTTTTGGCGCCCTCCGCAGCAAAAAAGACAAACGTCCAGCTTTTGCTGCCACAGCAAAGGGGCCAGCGGGGAAAAGTCATGCTGGTCCTCACTGCCTCCTGGAACCCCTTCAAATGCCCCACACAATTTGGCCCTCTCTGCTTTCCTGCCGACTCTAGCCTCAAAAGCACCTTTTTTCACTTTTGGCGCCCTCCGCAGCAAAAAAGACAAACGTCCAGCTTTTGCTGCCACAGCAAAGGGGCCAGCGGGCAAAAGTCTTGCTGGTCCTCACTGCCTCCTGGAACCCCTTCAAATGCCCCACACAATTTGGCCCTCTCTGCTTTCCTGCCGACTCTATCCTCAAAAACACCTTTTTTCACTTTTGGCGCCCTCCGCAGCAAAAAAGACAAACGTCCAGCTTTTGCTGCCACAGCAAAGGGGCCAGCGGGGAAAAGTCATGCTGGTCCTCACTGCCTCCTGGAACCCCTTCAAATGCCCCACACAATTTGGCCCTCTCTGCTTTCCTGCCCACTCTAGCCTCAAAAGCACCTTTTTTCACTTTTGGCGCCCTCCGCAGCAAAAAAGACAAACGTCCAGCTTTTGCTGCCACAGCAAAGGGGCCAGCGGGGAAAAGTCACGCTGGTCCTCACTGCCTCCTGGAACCCCTTCAAATGCCCCACACAATTTGGCCCTCTCTGCTTTCCTGCCCACTCTAGCCTCAAAAGCACCTTTTTTCACTTTTGGCGCCCTCCGCAGCAAAAAAGACAAACGTCCAGCTTTTGCTGCCACAGCAAAGGGGCCAGCGGGGAAAAGTCATGCTGGTCCTCACTGCCTCCTGGAACCCCTTCAAATGCCCCACACAATTTGGCCCTCTCTGCTTTCCTGCCGACTCTAGTCTCAAAAGCACCTTTTTTCACTTTTGGCGCCCTCCGCAGCAAAAAAGACAAACGTCCAGCTTTTGCTGCCACAGCAAAGGGGCCAGCGGGGAAAAGTCATGCTGGTCCTCACTGCCTCCTGGAACCCCTTCAAATGCCCCACACAATTTGGCCCTCTCTGCTTTCCTGCCGACTCTAGCCTCAAAAGCACCTTTTTTCACTTTTGGCGCCCTCCGCAGCAAAAAAGACAAACGTCCAGCTTTTGCTGCCACAGCAAAGGGGCCAGCGGGGAAAAGTCATACTGGTCCTCACTGCCTCCTGGAACCCCTTCAAATGCCCCACACAATTTGGCCCTCTCTGCTTTCCTGCCCACTCTAGCCTCAAAAGCACCTTTTTTCACTTTTGGCGCCCTCCGCAGCAAAAAAGACAAACGTCCAGCTTTTGCTGCCACAGCAAAGGGGCCAGCGGGGAAACATCATGCTGGTCCTCACTGCCTCCTGGAACCCCTTCAAATGCCCCACACAATTTGGCCCTCTCTGCTTTCCTGCCGACTCTAGCCTCAAAAGCACCTTTTTTCACTTTTGGCGCCCTCCGCAGCAAAAAAGACAAACGTCCAGCTTTTGCTGCCACAGCAAAGGGGCCAGCGGGGAAAAGTCATGCTGGTCCTCACTGCCTCCTGGAACGCTTCAAATGCCCCACACAATTTGGCCCTCTCTGCTTTCCTGCCCACTCTAGCCTCAAAAGCACCTTTTTTCACTTTTGGCGCCCTCCGCAGCAAAAAAGACAAACGTCCAGCTTTTGCTGCCACAGCAAAGGGGCCAGCGGGGAAAAGTCATGCTGGTCCTCACTGCCTCCTGGAACCCCTTCAAATGCCCCACACAATTTGGCCCTCTCTGCTTTCCTGCCGACTCTAGTCTCAAAAGCACCTTTTTTCACTTTTGGCGCCCTCCGCAGCAAAAAAGACAAACGTCCAGCTTTTGCTGCCACAGCAAAGGGGCCAGCGGGGAAAAGTCATGCTGGTCCTCACTGCCTCCTGGAACCCCTTCAAATGCCCCACACAATTTGGCCCTCTCTGCTTTCCTGCCGACTCTAGCCTCAAAAGCACCTTTTTTCACTTTTGGCGCCCTCCGCAGCAAAAAAGACAAACGTCCAGCTTTTGCTGCCACAGCAAAGGGGCCAGCGGGGAAAAGTCATGCTGGTCCTCACTGCCTCCTGGAACCCCTTCAAATGCCCCACACAATTTGGCCCTCTCTGCTTTCCTGCCCACTCTAGCCTCAAAAGCACCTTTTTTCACTTTTGGCGCCCTCCGCAGCAAAAAAGACAAACGTCCAGCTTTTGCTGCCACAGCAAAGGGGCCAGCGGGGAAACATCATGCTGGTCCTCACTGCCTCCTGGAACCCCTTCAAATGCCCCACACAATTTGGCCCTCTCTGCTTTCCTGCCGACTCTAGCCTCAAAAGCACCTTTTTTCACTTTTGGCGCCCTCCGCAGCAAAAAAGACAAACGTCCAGCTTTTGCTGCCACAGCAAAGGGGCCAGCGGGGAAAAGTCATGCTGGTCCTCACTGCCTCCTGGAACGCTTCAAATGCCCCACACAATTTGGCCCTCTCTGCTTTCCTGCCCACTCTAGCCTCAAAAGCACCTTTTTTCACTTTTGGCGCCCTCCGCAGCAAAAAAGACAAACGTCCAGCTTTTGCTGCCACAGCAAAGGGGCCAGCGGGGAAAAGTCATGCTGGTCCTCACTGCCTCCTGGAACCCCTTCAAATGCCCCACACAATTTGGCCCTCTCTGCTTTCCTGCCGACTCTAGCCTCAAAAGCACCTTTTTTCACTTTTGGCGCCCTCCGCAGCAAAAAAGACAAACGTCCAGCTTTTGCTGCCACAGCAAAGGTGCCAGCGGAGAAAAGTCATGCTGGTCCTCACTGCCTCCTGGAACCCCTTCAAATGCCCCACACAATTTGGCCCTCTCTGCTTTCCTGCCGACTCTAGCCTCAAAAGCACCTTTTTTCACTTTTGGCGCCCTCCGCAGCAAAAAAGACAAACGTCCAGCTTTTGCTGCCACAGCAAAGGGGCCAGCGGGGAAACATCATGCTGGTCCTCACTGCCTCCTGGAACCCCTTCAAATGCCCCACACAATTTGGCCCTCTCTGCTTTCCTGCCGACTCTAGCCTCAAAAGCACCTTTTTTCACTTTTGGCGCCCTCCGCAGCAAAAAGGACAAACGTCCAGCTTTTGCTGCCACAGCAAAGGGGCCAGCGGGGAAAAGTCATGCTGGTCCTCACTGCCTCCTGGAACCCCTTCAAATGCCCCACACAATTTGGCCCTCTCTGCTTTCCTGCCGACTCTAGCCTCAAAAGCACCTTTTTTCACTTTTGGCGCCCTCCGCAGCAAAAAAGACAAACGTCCAGCTTTTGCTGCCACAGCAAAGGGGCCAGCGGGGAAAAGTCATGCTGGTCCTCACTGCCTCCTGGAACCCCTTCAAATGCCCCACACAATTTGGCCCTCTCTGCTTTCCTGCCGACTCTAGCCTCAAAAGCACCTTTTTTCACTTTTGGCGCCCTCCGCAGCAAAAAAGACAAACGTCCAGCTTTTGCTGCCACAGCAAAGGTGCCAGCGGGGAAAAGTCATGCTGGTCCTCACTGCCTCCTGGAACCCCTTCAAATGCCCCACACAATTTGGCCCTCTCTGCTTTCCTGCCCACTCTATCCTCAAAAACAACTTTTTTCACTTTTGGCGCCCTCCGCAGCAAAAAAGACAAACGTCCAGCTTTTGCTGCCACAGCAAAGGGGCCAGCGGGGAAAAGTCATGCTGGTCCTCACTGCCTCCTGGAACCCCTTCAAATGCCCCACACAATATGGCCCTCTCTGCTTTCCTGCCCACTCTAGCCTCAAAAGCACCTTTTTTCACTTTTGGCGCCCTCCGCAGCAAAAAAGACAAACGTCCAGCTTTTGCTGCCACAGCAAAGGGGCCAGCGGGGAAAAGTCTTGCTGGTCCTCACTGCCTCCTGGAACCCCTTCAAATGCCCCACACAATTTGGCCCTCTCTGCTTTCCTGCCGACTCTATCCTCAAAAACAACTTTTTTCACTTTTGGCGCCCTCCGCAGCAAAAAAGACAAACGTCCAGCTTTTGCTGCCACAGCAAAGGGGCCAGCGGGGAAAAGTCATGCTGGTCCTCACTGCCTCCTGGAACCCCTTCAAATGCCCCACACAATTTGGCCCTCTCTGCTTTCCTGCCCACTCTAGCCTCAAAAGCACCTTTTTTCACTTTTGGCGCCCTCCGCAGCAAAAAAAAACAAACGTTCAGCTTTTGCTGCCACAGCAAAGGGGCCAGCGGGGAAAAGTCATGCTGATCCTCACTGCCTCCTGGAACCCCTTCAAATGCCCCACACAATTTGGCCCTCTCTGCTTTCCTGCCGACTCTAGCCTCAAAAGCACCTTTTTTCACTTTTGGCGCCCTCCACAGCAAAAAAGACAAACGTCCAGCTTTTGCTGCCACAGCAAAGGGGCCAGCGGGGAAAAGTCATGCTGGTCCTCACTGCCTCCTGGAACCCCTTCAAATGCCCCACACAATTTGGCCCTCTCTGCTTTCCTGCCCACTCTAGCCTCAAAAGCACCTTTTTTCACTTTTGGCGCCCTCCGCAGCAAAAAAGACAAACGTCCAGCTTTTGCTGCCACAGCAAAGGGGCCAGCGGGGAAAAGTCATGCTGGTCCTCACTGCCTCCTGGAACCCCTTCAAATGCCCCACACAATTTGGCCCTCTCTGCTTTCCTGCCCACTCTAGCCTCAAAAGCACCTTTTTTCACTTTTGGCGCCCTCCGCAGCAAAAAAGACAAACGTCCAGCTTTTGCTGCCACAGCAAAGGGGCCAGCGGGGAAAAGTCATGCTGGTCCTCACTGCCTCCTGGAACCCCTTCAAATGCCCCACACAATTTGGCCCTCTCTGCTTTCCTGCCGACTCTAGCCTCAAAAGCACCTTTTTTCACTTTTGGCGCCCTCCGCAGCAAAAAAGACAAACGTCCAGCTTTTGCTGCCACAGCAAAGGGGCCAGCGGGGAAAAGTCATGCTGGTCCTCACTGCCTCCTGGAACCCCTTCAAATGCCCCACACAATTTGGCCCTCTCTGCTTTCCTGCCCACTCTAGCCTCAAAAGCACCTTTTTTCACTTTTGGCGCCCTCCGCAGCAAAAAAGACAAACGTCCAGCTTTTGCTGCCACAGCAAAGGGGCCAGCGGGGAAACATCATGCTGGTCCTCACTGCCTCCTGGAACCCCTTCAAATGCCCCACACAATTTGGCCCTCTCTGCTTTCCTGCCGACTCTATCCTCAAAAGCACCTTTTTTCACTTTTGGCGCCCTCCGCAGCAAAAAAGACAAACGTCCAGCTTTTGCTGCCACAGCAAAGGGGCCAGCGGGGAAAAGTCATGCTGGTCCTCACTGCCTCCTGGAACCCCTTCAAATGCCCCACACAATTTGGCCCTCTCTGCTTTCCTGCCGACTCTAGCCTCAAAAGCACCTTTTTTCACTTTTGGCGCCCTCCGCAGCAAAAAAGACAAACGTCCAGCTTTTGCTGCCACAGCAAAGGGGCCAGCGGGGAAAAGTCATGCTGGTCCTCACTGCCTCCTGGAACCCCTTCAAATGCCCCACACAATTTGGCCCTCTCTGCTTTCCTGCCGACTCTAGCCTCAAAAGCACCTTTTTTCACTTTTGGCGCCCTCCGCAGCAAAAAAGACAAACGTCCAGCTTTTGCTGCCACAGCAAAGGGGCCAGCGGGGAAAAGTCATGCTGGTCCTCACTGCCTCCTGGAACCCCTTCAAATGCCCTACACAATATGGCCCTCTCTGCTTTCCTGCCCACTCTAGCCTCAAAAGCACCTTTTTTCACTTTTGGCGCCCTCCGCAGCAAAAAAGACAAACGTCCAGCTTTTGCTGCCACAGCAAAGGGGCCAGCGGGGAAAAGTCTTGCTGGTCCTCACTGCCTCCTGGAACCCCTTCAAATGCCCCACACAATTTGGCCCTCTCTGCTTTCCTGCCGACTCTATCCTCAAAAACAACTTTTTTCACTTTTGGCGCCCTCCGCAGCAAAAAAGACAAACGTCCAGCTTTTGCTGCCACAGCAAAGGGGCCAGCGGGGAAAAGTCATGCTGGTCCTCACTGCCTCCTGGAACCCCTTCAAATGCCCCACACAATTTGGCCCTCTCTGCTTTCCTGCCCACTCTAGCCTCAAAAGCACCTTTTTTCACTTTTGGCGCCCTCCGCAGCAAAAAAAAACAAACGTCCAGCTTTTGCTGCCACAGCAAAGGGGCCAGCGGGGAAAAGTCATGCTGATCCTCACTGCCTCCTGGAACCCCTTCAAATGCCCCACACAATTTGGCCCTCTCTGCTTTCCTGCCGACTCTAGCCTCAAAAGCACCTTTTTTCACTTTTGGCGCCCTCCACAGCAAAAAAGACAAACGTCCAGCTTTTGCTGCCACAGCAAAGGGGCCAGCGGGGAAAAGTCATACTGGTCCTCACTGCCTCCTGGAACCCCTTCAAATGCCCCACACAATTTGGCCCTCTCTGCTTTCCTGCCCACTCTAGCCTCAAAAGCACCTTTTTTCACTTTTGGCGCCCTCCGCAGCAAAAAAGACAAACGTCCAGCTTTTGCTGCCACAGCAAAGGGGCCAGCGGGGAAAAGTCATGCTGGTCCTCACTGCCTCCTGGAACCCCTTCAAATGCCCCACACAATTTGGCCCTCTCTGCTTTCCTGCCGACTCTAGCCTCAAAAGCACCTTTTTTCACTTTTGGCGCCCTCCGCAGCAAAAAAGACAAACGTCCAGCTTTTGCTGCCACAGCAAAGGGGCCAGCGGGGAAAAGTCATGCTGGTCCTCACTGCCTCCTGGAACCCCTTCAAATGCCCCACACAATTTGGCCCTCTCTGCTTTCCTGCCGACTCTAGCCTCAAAAGCACCTTTTTTCACTTTTGGCGCCCTCCGCAGCAAAAAAGACAAACGTCCAGCTTTTGCTGCCACAGCAAAGGGGCCAGCGGGGAAAAGTCATGCTGGTCCTCACTGCCTCCTGGAACCCCTTCAAATGCCCCACACAATTTGGCCCTCTCTGCTTTCCTGCCCACTCTAGCCTCAAAAGCACCTTTTTTCACTTTTGGCGCCCTCCGCAGCAAAAAAGACAAACGTCCAGCTTTTGCTGCCACAGCAAAGGGGCCAGCGGGGAAACATCATGCTGGTCCTCACTGCCTCCTGGAACCCCTTCAAATGCCCCACACAATTTGGCCCTCTCTGCTTTCCTGCCGACTCTATCCTCAAAAGCACCTTTTTTCACTTTTGGCGCCCTCCGCAGCAAAAAAGACAAACGTCCAGCTTTTGCTGCCACAGCAAAGGGGCCAGCGGGGAAAAGTCATGCTGGTCCTCACTGCCTCCTGGAACCCCTTCAAATGCCCCACACAATTTGGCCCTCTCTGCTTTCCTGCCGACTCTAGCCTCAAAAGCACCTTTTTTCACTTTTGGCGCCCTCCGCAGCAAAAAAGACAAACGTCCAGCTTTTGCTGCCACAGCAAAGGGGCCAGCGGGGAAAAGTCATGCTGGTCCTCACTGCCTCCTGGAACCCCTTCAAATGCCCCACACAATTTGGCCCTCTCTGCTTTCCTGCCGACTCTAGCCTCAAAAGCACCTTTTTTCACTTTTGGCGCCCTCCGCAGCAAAAAAGACAAACGTCCAGCTTTTGCTGCCACAGCAAAGGTGCCAGCGGAGAAAAGTCATGCTGGTCCTCACTGCCTCCTGGAACCCCTTCAAATGCCCCACACAATTTGGCCCTCTCTGCTTTCCTGCCGACTCTAGCCTCAAAAGCACCTTTTTTCACTTTTGGCGCCCTCCGCAGCAAAAAAGACAAACGTCCAGCTTTTGCTGCCACAGCAAAGGGGCCAGCGGGGAAAAGTCATGCTGGTCCTCACTGCCTCCTGGAACCCCTTCAAATGCCCCACACAATTTGGCCCTCTCTGCTTTCCTGCCGACTCTAGCCTCAAAAGCACCTTTTTTCACTTTTGGCGCCCTCCGCAGCAAAAAGGACAAACGTCCAGCTTTTGCTGCCACAGCAAAGGTGCCAGCGGGGAAAAGTCATGCTGGTCCTCACTGCCTCCTGGAACCCCTTCAAATGCCCCACACAATTTGGCCCTCTCTGCTTTCCTGCCGACTCTAGCCTCAAAAGCACCTTTTTGCACTTTTGGCGCCCTCCGCAGCAAAAAAGACAAACGTCCAGCTTTTGCTGCCACAGCAAAGGGGCCAGCGGGGAAAAGTCATGCTGGTCCTCACTGCCTCCTAAAACCCCTTCAAATGCCCCACACAATTTGGCCCTCTCTGCTTTCCTGCCCACTCTAGCCTCAAAAGCACCTTTTTTCACTTTTGGCGCCCTCCGCAGCAAAAAAGACAAACGTCCAGCTTTTGCTGCCACAGCAAAGGGGCCAGCGGGGAAAAGTCATGCTGGTCCTCACTGCCTCCTGGAACCCCTTCAAATGCCCCACACAATTTGGCCCTCTCTGCTTTCCTGCCCACTCTAGCCTCAAAAGCACCTTTTTTCACTTTTGGCGCCCTCCGCAGCAAAAAAGACAAACGTCCAGCTTTTGCTGCCACAGCAAAGGGGCCAGCGGGGAAAAGTCATGCTGGTCCTCACTGCCTCCTGGAACCCCTTCAAATGCCCCACACAATTTTGCCCTCTCTGCTTTCCTGCCGACTCTAGCCTCAAAAGCACCTTTTTTCACTTTTGGCGCCCTCCGCAGCAAAAAAGACAAACGTCCAGCTTTTGCTGCCACAGCAAAGGGGCCAGCGGGGAAAAGTCATGCTGGTCCTCACTGCCTCCTGGAACCCCTTCAAATGCCCCACACAATTTGGCCCTCTCTGCTTTCCTGCCCACTCTAGCCTCAAAAGCACCTTTTTTCACTTTTGGCGCCCTCCGCAGCAAAAAAGACAAACGTCCAGCTTTTGCTGCCACAGCAAAGGGGCCAGCGGGGAAAAGTCATGCTGGTCCTCACTGCCTCCTGGAACCCCTTCAAATGCCCCACACAATTTGGCCCTCTCTGCTTTCCTGCCGACTCTATCCTCAAAAAAACCTTTTTTCACTTTTGGCGCCCTCCGCAGCAAAAAAGACAAACGTCCAGCTTTTGCTGCCACAGCAAAGGTGCCAGCGGGGAAAAGTCATGCTGGTCCTCACTGCCTCCTGGAACCCCTTCAAATGCCCCACACAATTTGGCCCTCTCTGCTTTCCTGCCGACTCTAGCCTCAAAAGCACCTTTTTTCACTTTTGGCGCCCTCCGCAGCAAAAAAGACAAACGTCCAGCTTTTGCTGCCACAGCAAAGGTGCCAGCGGAGAAAAGTCATGCTGGTCCTCACTGCCTCCTGGAACCCCTTCAAATGCCCCACACAATTTGGCCCTCTCTGCTTTCCTGCCCACTCTAGCCTCAAAAGCACCTTTTTTTCACTTTTGGCGCCCTCCGCAGCAAAAAAGACAAACGTCCAGCTTTTGCTGCCACAGCAAAGGGGCCAGCGGGGAAAAGTCATGCTGGTCCTCACTGCCTCTGGAACCCCTTCAAATGCCCCACACAATTTGGCCCTCTCTGCTTTCCTGCCGACTCTAGCCTCAAAAGCACCTTTTTTCACTTTTGGCGCCCTCCGCAGCAAAAAGGACAAACGTCCAGCTTTTGCTGCCACAGCAAAGGGGCCAGCGGGGAAAAGTCATGCTGGTCCTCACTGCCTCCTGGAACCCCTTCAAATGCCCCACACAATTTGGCCCTCTCTGCTTTCCTGCCCACTCTAGCCTCAAAAGCACCTTTTTTCACTTTTGGCGCCCTCCGCAGCAAAAAGACAAACGTTTAGCATTTGCTGCCACAGCAAAGGTGCCAGCGGGGAAAAGTCATGCTGGTCCTCACTGCCTCCTGGAACCCCTTCAAATGCCCCACACAATTTGGCCCTCTCTGCTTTCCTGCCGACTCTAGCCTCAAAAGCACCTTTTTTCACTTTTGGCGCCCTCCGCAGCAAAAAAGACAAACGTCCAGCTTTTGCTGCCACAGCAAAGGGGCCAGCGGGGAAAAGTCATGCTGGTCCTCACTGCCTCCTGGAACCCCTTCAAATGCCCCACACAATTTGGCCCTCTCTGCTTTCCTGCCGACTCTAGCCTCAAAAGCACCTTTTTTCACTTTTGGCGCCCTCCGCAGCAAAAAAGACAAACGTCCAGCTTTTGCTGCCACAGCAAAGGGGCCAGCGGGGAAAAGTCATGCTGGTCCTCACTGCCTCCTGGAACCCCTTCAAATGCCCCACACAATTTGGCCCTCTCTGCTTTCCTGCCGACTCTAGCCTCAAAAGCACCTTTTTTCACTTTTGGCGCCCTCCGCAGCAAAAAAGACAAACGTCCAGCTTTTGCTGCCACAGCAAAGGGGCCAGCGGGGAAAAGTCATGCTGGTCCTCACTGCCTCCTGGAACCCCTTCAAATGCCCCACACAATTTGGCCCTCTCTGCTTTCCTGCCCACTCTAGCCTCAAAAGCACCTTTTTTCACTTTTGGCGCCCTCCGCAGCAAAAAAGACAAACGTCCAGCTTTTGCTGCCACAGCAAAGGGGCCAGCGGGGAAAAGTCATGCTGGTCCTCACTGCCTCCTGGAACCCCTTCAAATGCCCCACACAATTTGGCCCTCTCTGCTTTCCTGCCGACTCTAGCCTCAAAAGCACCTTTTTTCACTTTTGGCGCCCTCCGCAGCAAAAAAGACAAACGTCCAGCTTTTGCTGCCACAGCAAAGGGGCCAGCGGGGAAAAGTCATGCTGGTCCTCACTGCCTCCTGGAACCCCTTCAAATGCCCCACACAATTTGGCCCTCTCTGCTTTCCTGCCCACTCTAGCCTCAAAAGCACCTTTTTTCACTTTTGGCGCCCTCCGCAGCAAAAAGGACAAACGTCCAGCTTTTGCTGCCACAGCAAAGGGGCCAGCGGGGAAAAGTCATGCTGGTCCTCACTGCCTCCTGGAACCCCTTCAAATGCCCCACACAATTTGGCCCTCTCTGCTTTCCTGCCGACTCTAGCCTCAAAAAAACCTTTTTTCACTTTTGGCGCCCTCCGCAGCAAAAAAGACAAACGTCCAGCTTTTGCTGCCACAGCAAAGGGGCCAGCGGGGAAAAGTCATGCTGGTCCTCACTGCCTCCTGGAACCCCTTCAAATGCCCCACACAATTTGGCCCTCTCTGCTTTCCTGCCGACTCTATCCTCAAAAAAACCTTTTTTAACTTTTGGCGCCATCCGCAGCAAAAAAGACAAACGTCCAGCTTTTGCTGCCACAGCAAAGGGGCCAGCGGGGAAAAGTCATGCTGGTCCTCACTGCCTCCTGGAACCCCTTCAAATGCCCCACACAATTTGGCCCTCTCTGCTTTCCTGCCGACTCTAGCCTCAAAAGCACCTTTTTTCACTTTTGGCGCCCTCCGCAGCAAAAAAGACAAACGTCCAGCTTTTGCTGCCACAGCAAAGGGGCCAGCGGGGAAAAGTCATGCTGGTCCTCACTTGCCTCCTGGAACCCCTTCAAATGCCCCACACAATTTGGCCCTCTCTGCTTTCCTGCCCACTCTAGCCTCAAAAGCACCTTTTTTCACTTTTGGCGCCCTCCGCAGCAAAAAAGACAAACGTCCAGCTTTTGCTGCCACAGCAAAGGGGCCAGAGGGGAAAAGTCATGCTGGTCCTCACTGCCTCCTGGAACCCCTTCAAATGCCCCACACAATTTGGCCCTCTCTGCTTTCCTGCCGACTCTAGCCTCAAAAGCACCTTTTTCACTTTTGGCGCCCTCCGCAGCAAAAAAGACAAACGTCCAGCTTTTGCTGCCACAGCAAAGGGGCCAGCGGGGAAAAGTCATGCTGGTCCTCACTGCCTCCTGGAACCCCTTCAAATGCCCCACACAATTTGGCCCTCTCTGCTTTCCTGCCCACTCTAGCCTCAAAAGCACCTTTTTTCACTTTTGGCGCCCTCCGCAGCAAAAAAGACAAACGTCCAGCTTTTGCTGCCACAGCAAAGGGGCCAGCGGGGAAAAGTCTTGCTGGTCCTCACTGCCTCCTGGAACCCCTTCAAATGCCCCACACAATTTGGCCCTCTCTGCTTTCCTGCCCACTCTAGCCTCAAAAGCACCTTTTTTCACTTTTGGCGCCCTCCGCAGCAAAAAAGACAAACGTCCAGCTTTTGCTGCCACAGCAAAGGGGCCAGCGGGGAAAAGTCATGCTGGTCCTCACTGCCTCCTGGAACCCCTTCAAATGCCCCACACAATTTGGCCCTCTCTGCTTTCCTGCCGACTCTAGCCTCAAAAGCACCTTTTTTCACTTTTGGCGCCCTCCGCAGCAAAAAAGACAAACGTCCAGATTTTGCTGCCACAGCAAAGGGGCCAGCGGGGAAAAGTCATGCTGGTCCTCACTGCCTCCTGGAACGCTTCAAATGCCCCACACAATTTGGCCCTCTCTGCTTTCCTGCCCACTCTAGCCTCAAAAGCACCTTTTTTCACTTTTGGCGCCCTCCGCAGCAAAAAAGACAAACGTCCAGCTTTTGCTGCCACAGCAAAGGGGCCAGCGGGGAAAAGTCATGCTGGTCCTCACTGCCTCCTGGAACCCCTTCAAATGCCCCACACAATTTGGCCCTCTCTGCTTTCCTGCCGACTCTAGCCTCAAAAGCACCTTTTTCACTTTTGGCGCCCTCCGCAGCAAAAAAGACAAACGTCCAGCTTTTGCTGCCACAGCAAAGGGGCCAGCGGGGAAAAGTCATGCTGGTCCTCACTGCCTCCTGGAACCCCTTCAAATGCCCCACACAATTTGGCCCTCTCTGCTTTCCTGCCCACTCTAGCCTCAAAAGCACCTTTTTTCACTTTTGGCGCCCTCCGCAGCAAAAAGGACAAACGTCCAGATTTTGCTGCCACAGCAAAGGGGCCAGCGGGGAAAAGTCATGCTGGTCCTCACTGCCTCCTGGAACCCCTTCAAATGCCCCACACAATTTGGCCCTCTCTGCTTTCCTGCCGACTCTAGCCTCAAAAGCACCTTTTTTCACTTTTGGCGCCCTCCGCAGCAAAAAGGACAAACGTCCAGCTTTTGCTGCCACAGCAAAGGGGCCAGCGGGGAAAAGTCATGCTGGTCCTCACTGCCTCCTGGAACCCCTTCAAATGCCCCACACAATTTGACCCTCTCTGCTTTCCTGCCGACTCTAGCCTCAAAAGCACCTTTTTCCACTTTTGGCGCCCTCCGCAGCAAAAAAGACAAACGTCCAGCTTTTGCTGCCACAGCAAAGGGGCCAGCGGGGAAAAGTCATGCTGGTCCTCACTGCCTCCTGGAACCCCTTCAAATGCCCCACACAATTTGGCCCTCTCTGCTTTCCTGCCCACTCTAGCCTCAAAAGCACCTTTTTTCACTTTTGGCGCCCTCCGCAGCAAAAAAGACAAACGTCCAGCTTTTGCTGCCACAGCCAAGGGGCCAGCGGGGAAAAGTCATGCTGGTCCTCACTGCCTCCTGGAACCCCTTCAAATGCCCCACACAATTTGGCCCTCTCTGCTTTCCTGCCGACTCTAGCCTCAAAAGCACCTTTTTTCACTTTTGGCGCCCTCCGCAGCAAAAAAGACAAACGTCCAGCTTTTGCTGCCACAGCAAAGGGGCCAGCGGGGAAAAGTCATGCTGGTCCTCACTGCCTCCTGGAACCCCTTCAAATGCCCCACACAATTTGGCCCTCTCTGCTTTCCTGCCCACTCTAGCCTCAAAAGCACCTTTTTTCACTTTTGGCGCCCTCCGCAGCAAAAAAGACAAACGTCCAGCTTTTGCTGCCACAGCAAAGGGGCCAGCGGGGAAAAGTCATGCTGGTCCTCACTGCCTCCTGGAACCCCTTCAAATGCCCCACACAATTTGGCCCTCTCTGCTTTCCTGCCGACTCTAGCCTCAAAAGCACCTTTTTTCACTTTTGGCGCCCTCCGCAGCAAAAAAGACAAACGTCCAGCTTTTGCTGCCACAGCAGAGGGGCCAGCGGGGAAAAGTCATGCTGGTCCTCACTGCCTCCTGGAACCCCTTCAAATGCCCCACACAATTTGGCCCTCTCTGCTTTCCTGCCCACTCTAGCCTCAAAAGCACCTTTTTTCACTTTTGGCGCCCTCCGCAGCAAAAAAGACAAACGTCCAGCTTTTGCTGCCACAGCAAAGGGGCCAGCGGGGAAAAGTCATGCTGGTCCTCACTGCCTCCTGGAACCCCTTCAAATGCCCCACACAATTTGGCCCTCTCTGCTTTCCTGCCCACTCTAGCCTCAAAAGCACCTTTTTTCACTTTTGGCACACTCCGCAGCAAAAAAGACAAACGTCCAGCTTTTGCTGCCACAGCAAAGGGGCCAGCGGGGAAAAGTCACGCTGGTCCTCACTGCCTCCTGGAACCCCTTCAAATGCCCCACACAATTTGGCCCTCTCTGCTTTCCTGCCGACTCTAGCCTCAAAAGCACCTTTTTTCACTTTTGGCGCCCTCCGCAGCAAAAAAGACAAACGTCCAGCTTTTGCTGCCACAGCAAAGGGGCCAGCGGGGAAAAGTCATGCTGGTCCTCACTGCCTCCTGGAACCCCTTCAAATGCCCCACACAATTTGGCCCTCTCTGCTTTCCTGCCCACTCTAGCCTCAAAAGCACCTTTTTTCACTTTTGGCGCCCTCCGCAGCAAAAAAGACAAACGTCCAGCTTTTGCTGCCACAGCAAAGGGGCCAGCGGGGAAAAGTCATGCTGGTCCTCACTGCCTCCTGGAACCCCTTCAAATGCCCCACACAATTTGGCCCTCTCTGCTTTCCTGCCCACTCTATCCTCAAAAGCACCTTTTTTCACTTTTGGCACACTCCGCAGCAAAAAAGACAAACGTCCAGCTTTTGCTGCCACAGCAAAGGGGCCAGCGGGGAAAAGTCACGCTGGTCCTCACTGCCTCCTGGAACCCCTTCAAATGCCCCACACAATTTGGCCCTCTCTGCTTTCCTGCCGACTCTAGCCTCAAAAGCACCTTTTTTCACTTTTGGCGCCCTCCGCAGCAAAAAAGACAAACGTCCAGCTTTTGCTGCCACAGCAAAGGGGCCAGCGGGGAAAAGTCATGCTGGTCCTCACTGCCTCCTGGAACCCCTTCAAATGCCCCACACAATTTGGCCCTCTCTGCTTTCCTGCCCACTCTAGCCTCAAAAGCACCTTTTTTCACTTTTGGCGCCCTCCGCAGCAAAAAAGACAAACGTCCAGCTTTTGCTGCCACAGCAGAGGGGCCAGCGGGGAAAAGTCATGCTGGTCCTCACTGCCTCCTGGAACCCCTTCAAATGCCCCACACAATTTGGCCCTCTCTGCTTTCCTGCCCACTCTAGCCTCAAAAGCACCTTTTTTCACTTTTGGCGCCCTCCGCAGCAAAAAAGACAAACGTCCAGCTTTTGCTGCCACAGCAAAGGGGCCAGCGGGGAAAAGTCATGCTGGTCCTCACTGCCTCCTGGAACCCCTTCAAATGCCCCACACAATTTGGCCCTCTCTGCTTTCCTGCCCACTCTAGGCTCAAAAGCACCTTTTTTCACTTTTGGCACACTCCGCAGCAAAAAAGACAAACGTCCAGCTTTTGCTGCCACAGCAAAGGGGCCAGCGGGGAAAAGTCACGCTGGTCCTCACTGCCTCCTGGAACCCCTTCAAATGCCCCACACAATTTGGCCCTCTCTGCTTTCCTGCCGACTCTAGCCTCAAAAGCACCTTTTTTCACTTTTGGCGCCCTCCGCAGCAAAAAAGACAAACGTCCAGCTTTTGCTGCCACAGCAAAGGGGCCAGCGGGGAAAAGTCATGCTGGTCCTCACTGCCTCCTGGAACCCCTTCAAATGCCCCACACAATTTGGCCCTCTCTGCTTTCCTGCCCACTCTAGCCTCAAAAGCACCTTTTTTCACTTTTGGCGCCCTCCGCAGCAAAAAAGAAAAACGTCCAGCTTTTGCTGCCACAGCAAAGGTGCCAGCGGGGAAAAGTCATGCTGGTCCTCACTGCCTCCTGGAACCCCTTCAAATGCCCCACACAATTTGGCCCTCTCTGCTTTCCTGCCCACTCTAGCCTCAAAAGCACCTTTTTTCACTTTTGGCGCCCTCCGCAGCAAAAAAGACAAACGTCCAGCTTTTGCTGCCACAGCAAAGGGGCCAGCGGGGAAAAGTCATGCTGGTCCTCACTGCCTCCTGGAACCCCTTCAAATGCCCCACACAATTTGGCCCTCTCTGCTTTCCTGCCCACTCTAGCCTCAAAAGCACCTTTTTTCACTTTTGGCGCCCTCCGCAGCAAAAAAGACAAACGTCCAGCTTTTGCTGCCACAGCAAAGGGGCCAGCGGGGAAAAGTCATGCTGGTCCTCACTGCCTCCTGGAACCCCTTCAAATGCCCCACACAATTTGGCCCTCTCTGCTTTCCTGCCCACTCTAGCCTCAAAAGCACCTTTTTTCACTTTTGGCGCCCTCCGCAGCAAAAAAGAAAAACGTCCAGCTTTTGCTGCCACAGCAAAGGTGCCAGCGGGGAAAAGTCATGCTGGTCCTCACTGCCTCCTGGAACCCCTTCAAATGCCCCACACAATTTGGCCCTCTCTGCTTTCCTGCCCACTCTAGCCTCAAAAGCACCTTTTTTCACTTTTGGCGCCCTCCGCAGCAAAAAAGACAAACGTCCAGCTTTTGCTGCCACAGCAAAGGGGCCAGCGGGGAAAAGTCATGCTGGTCCTCACTGCCTCCTGGAACCCCTTCAAATGCCCCACACAATTTGGCCCTCTCTGCTTTCCTGCCCACTCTAGCCTCAAAAGCACCTTTTTTCACTTTTGGCGCCCTCCGCAGCAAAAAAGACAAACGTCCAGCTTTTGCTGCCACAGCAAAGGGGCCAGCGGGGAAAAGTCATGCTGGTCCTCACTGCCTCCTGGAACCCCTTCAAATGCCCCACACAATTTGGCCCTCTCTGCTTTCCTGCCCACTCTAGCCTCAAAAGCACCTTTTTTCACTTTTGGCGCCCTCCGCAGCAAAAAAGAAAAACGTCCAGCTTTTGCTGCCACAGCAAAGGTGCCAGCGGGGAAAAGTCATGCTGGTCCTCACTGCCTCCTGGAACCCCTTCAAATGCCCCACACAATTTGGCCCTCTCTGCTTTCCTGCCCACTCTAGCCTCAAAAGCACCTTTTTTCACTTTTGGCGCCCTCCGCAGCAAAAAAGACAAACGTCCAGCTTTTGCTGCCACAGCAAAGGGGCCAGCGGGGAAAAGTCATGCTGGTCCTCACTGCCTCCTGGAACCCCTTCAAATGCCCCACACAATTTGGCCCTCTCTGCTTTCCTGCCCACTCTAGCCTCAAAAGCACCTTTTTTCACTTTTGGCGCCCTCCGCAGCAAAAAAGACAAACGTCCAGCTTTTGCTGCCACAGCAAAGGGGCCAGCGGGGAAAAGTCATGCTGGTCCTCACTGCCTCCTGGAACCCCTTCAAATGCCCCACACAATTTGGCCCTCTCTGCTTTCCTGCCCACTCTAGCCTCAAAAGCACCTTTTTTCACTTTTGGCGCCCTCCGCAGCAAAAAAGACAAACGTCCAGCTTTTGCTGCCACAGCAAAGGGGCCAGCGGGGAAAAGTCATGCTGGTCCTCACTGCCTCCTGGAACCCCTTCAAATGCCCCACACAATTTGGCCCTCTCTGCTTTCCTGCCCACTCTAGCCTCAAAAGCACCTTTTTTCACTTTTGGCGCCCTCCGCAGCAAAAAAGACAAACGTCCAGCTTTTGCTGCCACAGCAAAGGGGCCAGCGGGGAAAAGTCATGCTGGTCCTCACTGCCTCCTGGAACCCCTTCAAATGCCCCACACAATTTGGCCCTCTCTGCTTTCCTGCCGACTCTAGCCTCAAAAGCACCTTTTTTCACTTTTGGCGCCCTCCGCAGCAAAAAAGACAAACGTCCAGCTTTTGCTGCCACAGCAAAGGGGCCAGCGGGGAAAAGTCATGCTGGTCCTCACTGCCTCCTGGAACCCCTTCAAATGCCCCACACAATTTGGCCCTCTCTGCTTTCCTGCCGACTCTAGCCTCAAAAGCGCCTTTTTTCACTTTTGGCGCCCTCCGCAGCAAAAAAGACAAACGTCCAGCTTTTGCTGCCACAGCAAAGGGGCCAGCGGGGAAAAGTCATGCTGGTCCTCACTGCCTCCTGGAACCCCTTCAAATGCCCCACACAATTTGGCCCTCTCTGCTTTCCTGCCGACTCTAGCCTCAAAAGCACCTTTTTTCACTTTTGGCGCCCTCCGCAGCAAAAAAGACAAACGTCCAGCTTTTGCTGCCACAGCAAAGGGGCCAGCGGGGAAAAGTCATGCTGGTCCTCACTGCCTCCTGGAACCCCTTCAAATGCCCCACACAATTTGGCCCTCTCTGCTTTCCTGCCCACTCTAGCCTCAAAAGCACCTTTTTTCACTTTTGGCGCCCTCCGCAGCAAAAAGGACAAACGTCCAGCTTTTGCTGCCACAGCAAAGGGGCCAGCGGGGAAAAGTCATGCTGGTCCTCACTGCCTCCTGGAACCCCTTCAAATGCCCCACACAATTTGGCCTTCTCTGCTTTCCTGCCGACTCTATCCTCAAAAAAACCTTTTTTCACTTTTGGCGCCCTCCGCAGCAAAAAAGACAAACGTCCAGCTTTTGCTGCCACAGCAAAGGGGCCAGCGGGGAAAAGTCATGCTGGTCCTCACTGCCTCCTGGAACCCCTTCAAATGCCCCACACAATTTGGCCCTCTCTGCTTTCCTGCCGACTCTATCCTCAAAAAAACCTTTTTTAACTTTTGGCGCCCTCCGCAGCAAAAAAGACAAACGTCCAGCTTTTGCTGCCACAGCAAAGGGGCCAGCGGGGAAAAGTCATGCTGGTCCTCACTGCCTCCTGGAACCCCTTCAAATGCCCCACACAATTTGGCCCTCTCTGCTTTCCTGCCGACTCTAGCCTCAAAAGCACCTTTTTTCACTTTTGGCGCCCTCCGCAGCAAAAAAGACAAACGTCCAGCTTTTGCTGCCACAGCAAAGGGGCCAGCGGGGAAAAGTCATGCTGGTCCTCACTGCCTCCTGGAACCCCTTCAAATGCCCCACACAATTTGGCCCTCTCTGCTTTCCTGCCGACTCTATCCTCAAAAAAACCTTTTTTCACTTTTGGCGCCCTCCGCAGCAAAAAAGACAAACGTCCAGCTTTTGCTGCCACAGCAAAGGGGCCAGCGGGGAAAAGTCATGCTGGTCCTCACTGCCTCCTGGAACCCCTTCAAATGCCCCACACAATTTGGCCCTCTCTGCTTTCCTGCCGACTCTAGCCTCAAAAGCACCTTTTTTCACTTTTGGCGCCCTCCGCAGCAAAAAAGACAAACGTCCAGCTTTTGCTGCCACAGCAAAGGGGCCAGCGGGGAAAAGTCATGCTGGTCCTCACTGCCTCCTGGAACCCCTTCAAATGCCCCACACAATTTGGCCCTCTCTGCTTTCCTGCCCACTCTAGCCTCAAAAGCACCTTTTTTCACTTTTGGCGCCCTCCGCAGCAAAAAAGACAAACGTCCAGCTTTTGCTGCCACAGCAAAGGGGCCAGCGGGGAAAAGTCATGCTGGTCCTCACTGCCTCCTGGAACCCCTTCAAATGCCCCACACAATTTGGCCCTCTCTGCTTTCCTGCCGACTCTAGCCTCAAAAGCACCTTTTTTCACTTTTGGCGCCCTCCGCAGCAAAAAAGACAAACGTCCAGCTTTTGCTGCCACAGCAAAGGGGCCAGCGGGGAAAAGTCACGCTGGTCCTCACTGCCTCCTGGAACCCCTTCAAATGCCCCACACAATTTGGCCCTCTCTGCTTTCCTGCCGACTCTAGCCTCAAAAGCACCTTTTTTCACTTTTGGCGCCCTCCGCAGCAAAAAGGACAAACGTCCAGATTTTGCTGCCACAGCAAAGGGGCCAGCGGGGAAAAGTCATGCTGGTCCTCACTGCCTCCTGGAACCCCTTCAAATGCCCCACACAATTTGGCCCTCTCTGCTTTCCTGCCGACTCTAGCCTCAAAAGCACCTTTTTTCACTTTTGGCGCCCTCCGCAGCATAAAGGACAAACGTCCAGATTTTGCTGCCACAGCAAAGGTGCCAGCGGGGAAAAGTCATGCTGGTCCTCACTGCCTCCTGGAACCCCTTCAAATGCCCCACACAATTTGGCCCTCTCTGCTTTCCTGCCGACTCTAGCCTCAAAAGCACCTTTTTTCACTTTTGGCACCCTCCGCAGCAAAAAAGACAAACGTCCAGCTTTTGCTGCCACAGCAAAGGGGCCAGCGGGGAAAAGTCATGCTGGTCCTCACTGCCTCCTGGAACCCCTTCAAATGCCCCACACAATTTGGCCCTCTCTGCTTTCCTGCCCACTCTAGCCTCAAAAGCACCTTTTTTCACTTTTGGCGCCCTCCGCAGCAAAAAAGACAAACGTCCAGCTTTTGCTGCCACAGCAGAGGGGCCAGCGGGGAAAAGTCATGCTGGTCCTCACTGCCTCCTGGAACCCCTTCAAATGCCCCACACAATTTGGCCCTCTCTGCTTTCCTGCCGACTCTAGCCTCAAAAGCACCTTTTTTCACTTTTGGCGCCCTCCGCAGCAAAAAAGACAAACGTCCAGCTTTTGCTGCCACAGCAAAGGGGCCAGCGGGGAAAAGTCATGCTGGTCCTCACTGCCTCCTGGAACCCCTTCAAATGCCCCACACAATTTGGCCCTCTCTGCTTTCCTGCCGACTCTAGCCTCAAAAGCACCTTTTTTCACTTTTGGCGCCCTCCGCAGCAATAAAGACAAACGTCCAGCTTTTGCTGCCACAGCAAAGGGGCCAGCGGGGAAAAGTCATGCTGGTCCTCACTGCCTCCTGGAACCCCTTCAAATGCCCCATACAATTTGGCCCTCTCTGCTTTCCTGCCGACTCTAGCCTCAAAAGCACCTTTTTTCACTTTTGGCGCCCTCCGCAGCAAAAAAGACAAACGTCCAGCTTTTGCTGCCACAGCAAAGGGGCCAGCGGGGAAAAGTCATGCTGGTCCTCACTGCCTCCTGGAACCCCTTCAAATGCCCCACACAATTTGGCCCTCTCTGCTTTCCTGCCGACTCTAGCCTCAAAAGCACCTTTTTTCACTTTTGGCGCCCTCCGCAGCAAAAAGGACAAACGTCCAGCTTTTGCTGCCACAGCAAAGGGGCCAGCGGGGAAAAGTCATGCTGGTCCTCACTGCCTCCTGGAACCCCTTCAAATGCCCCACACAATTTGGCCCTCTCTGCTTTCCTGCCGACTCTAGCCTCAAAAAAACCTTTTTTCACTTTTGGCGCCCTCCGCAGCAAAAAAGACAAACGTCCAGCTTTTGCTGCCACAGCAAAGGGGCCAGCGGGGAAAAGTCATGCTGGTCCTCACTGCCTCCTGGAACCCCTTCAAATGCCCCACACAATTTGGCCCTCTCTGCTTTCCTGCCGACTCTAGCCTCAAAAGCACCTTTTTTCACTTTTGGCGCCCTCCGCAGCAAAAAGGACAAACGTCCAGCTTTTGCTGCCACAGCAAAGGGGCCAGCGGGGAAAAGTCATGCTGGTCCTCACTGCCTCCTGGAACCCCTTCAAATGCCCCACACAATTTGGCCCTCTCTGCTTTCCTGCCGACTCTAGCCTCAAAAGCACCTTTTTTCACTTTTGGCGCCCTCCGCAGCAAAAAAGACAAACGTCCAGCTTTTGCTGCCACAGCAAAGGGGCCAGCGGGGAAAAGTCATGCTGGTCCTCACTGCCTCCTGGAACCCCTTCAAATGCCCCACACAATTTGGCCCTCTCTGCTTTCCTGCCCACTCTAGCCTCAAAAAAACCTTTTTTCACTTTTGGCGCCCTCCGCAGCAAAAAAGACAAACGTCCAGCTTTTGCTGCCACAGCAAAGGGGCCAGCGGGGAAAAGTCATGCTGGTCCTCACTGCCTCCTGGAACCCCTTCAAATGCCCCACACAATTTGGCCCTCTCTGCTTTCCTGCCGACTCTAGCCTCAAAAGCACCTTTTTTCACTTTTGGCGCCCTCCGCAGCAAAAAAGACAAACGTCCAGCTTTTGCTGCCACAGCAAAGGGGCCAGCGGGGAAAAGTCATGCTGGTCCTCACTGCCTCCTGGAACCCCTTCAAATGCCCCACACAATTTGGCCCTCTCTGCTTTCCTGCCCACTCTAGCCTCAAAAAAACCTTTTTTCACTTTTGGCGCCCTCCGCAGCAAAAAAGACAAACGTCCAGCTTTTGCTGCCACAGCAAAGGTGCCATCGGGGAAAAGTCATGCTGGTCCTCACTGCCTCCTGGAACCCCTTCAAATGCCCCACACAATTTGGCCCTCTCTGCTTTCCTGCCCACTCTAGCCTCAAAAGCACCTTTTTTCACTTTTGGCGCCCTCCGCAGCAAAAAAGAAAAACGTCCAGCTTTTGCTGCCACAGCAAAGGGGCCAGCGGGGAAAAGTCATGCTGGTCCTCACTGCCTCCTGGAACCCCTTCAAATGCCCCACACAATTTGGCCCTCTCTGCTTTCCTGCCGACTCTAGCCTCAAAAGCACCTTTTTTCACTTTTGGCGCCCTCCGCAGCAAAAAAGACAAACGTCCAGCTTTTGCTGCCACAGCAAAGGGGCCAGCGGGGAAAAGTCATGCTGGTCCTCACTGCCTCCTGGAACCCCTTCAAATGCCCCACACAATTTGGCCCTCTCTGCTTTCCTGCCCACTCTAGCCTCAAAAGCACCTTTTTTCACTTTTGGCGCCCTCCGCAGCAAAAAAGACAAACGTCCAGCTTTTGCTGCCACAGCAAAGGGGCCAGCGGGGAAAAGTCATGCTGGTCCTCACTGCCTCCTGGAACCCCTTCAAATGCCCCACACAATTTGGCCCTCTCTGCTTTCCTGCCCACTCTAGCCTCAAAAGCACCTTTTTTCACTTTTGGCGCCCTCCGCAGCAAAAAAGACAAACGTCCAGCTTTTGCTGCCACAGCAAAGGGGCCAGCGGGGAAAAGTCATGCTGGTCCTCACTGCCTCCTGGAACCCCTTCAAATGCCCCACACAATTTGGCCCTCTCTGCTTTCCTGCCCACTCTAGCCTCAAAAGCACCTTTTTTCACTTTTGGCGCCCTCCGCAGCAAAAAAGACAAACGTCCAGCTTTTGCTGCCACAGCAAAGGGGCCAGCGGGGAAAAGTCATGCTGGTCCTCACTGCCTCCTGGAACCCCTTCAAATGCCCCACACAATTTGGCCCTCTCTGCTTTCCTGCCCACTCTAGCCTCAAAAGCACCTTTTTTCACTTTTTGCGCCCTCCGCAGCAAAAAGGACAAACGTTTAGCATTTGCTGCCACAGCAAAGGGGCCAGCGGGGAAAAGTCATGCTGGTCCTCACTGCCTCCTGGAACCCCTTCAAATGCCCCACACAATTTGGCCCTCTCTGCTTTCCTGCCCACTCTAGCCTCAAAAGCACCTTTTTTCACTTTTGGCGCCCTCCGCAGCAAAAAAGACAAACGTCCAGCTTTTGCTGCCACAGCAAAGGGGCCAGCGGGGAAAAGTCATGCTGGTCCTCACTGCCTCCTGGAACCCCTTCAAATGCCCCACACAATTTGGCCCTCTCTGCTTTCCTGCCGACTCTAGCCTCAAAAGCACCTTTTTTCACTTTTGGCGCCCTCCGCAGCAAAAAGGACAAACGTCCAGATTTTGCTGCCACAGCAAAGGGGCCAGCGGGGAAAAGTCATGCTGGTCCTCACTGCCTCCTGGAACCCCTTCAAATGCCCCACACAATTTGGCCCTCTCTGCTTTCCTGCCGACTCTAGCCTCAAAAGCACCTTTTTTCACTTTTGGCGCCCTCCGCAGCATAAAGGACAAACGTCCAGATTTTGCTGCCACAGCAAAGGTGCCAGCGGGGAAAAGTCATGCTGGTCCTCACTGCCTCCTGGAACCCCTTCAAATGCCCCACACAATTTGGCCCTCTCTGCTTTCCTGCCGACTCTAGCCTCAAAAGCACCTTTTTTCACTTTTGGCACCCTCCGCAGCAAAAAAGACAAACGTCCAGCTTTTGCTGCCACAGCAAAGGGGCCAGCGGGGAAAAGTCATGCTGGTCCTCACTGCCTCCTGGAACCCCTTCAAATGCCCCACACAATTTGGCCCTCTCTGCTTTCCTGCCCACTCTAGCCTCAAAAGCACCTTTTTTCACTTTTGGCGCCCTCCGCAGCAAAAAAGACAAACGTCCAGCTTTTGCTGCCACAGCAGAGGGGCCAGCGGGGAAAAGTCATGCTGGTCCTCACTGCCTCCTGGAACCCCTTCAAATGCCCCACACAATTTGGCCCTCTCTGCTTTCCTGCCGACTCTAGCCTCAAAAGCACCTTTTTTCACTTTTGGCGCCCTCCGCAGCAAAAAAGACAAACGTCCAGCTTTTGCTGCCACAGCAAAGGGGCCAGCGGGGAAAAGTCATGCTGGTCCTCACTGCCTCCTGGAACCCCTTCAAATGCCCCACACAATTTGGCCCTCTCTGCTTTCCTGCCGACTCTAGCCTCAAAAGCACCTTTTTTCACTTTTGGCGCCCTCCGCAGCAAAAAGGACAAACGTCCAGCTTTTGCTGCCACAGCAAAGGGGCCAGCGGGGAAAAGTCATGCTGGTCCTCACTGCCTCCTGGAACCCCTTCAAATGCCCCACACAATTTGGCCCTCTCTGCTTTCCTGCCGACTCTAGCCTCAAAAAAACCTTTTTTCACTTTTGGCGCCCTCCGCAGCAAAAAAGACAAACGTCCAGCTTTTGCTGCCACAGCAAAGGGGCCAGCGGGGAAAAGTCATGCTGGTCCTCACTGCCTCCTGGAACCCCTTCAAATGCCCCACACAATTTGGCCCTCTCTGCTTTCCTGCCGACTCTAGCCTCAAAAGCACCTTTTTTCACTTTTGGCACCCTCCGCAGCAAAAAAGACAAACGTCCAGCTTTTGCTGCCACAGCAAAGGGGCCAGCGGGGAAAAGTCATGCTGGTCCTCACTGCCTCCTGGAACCCCTTCAAATGCCCCACACAATTTGGCCCTCTCTGCTTTCCTGCCGACTCTAGCCTCAAAAGCACCTTTTTTCACTTTTGGCGCCCTCCGCAGCAAAAAAGACAAACGTCCAGCTTTTGCTGCCACAGCAAAGGGGCCAGCGGGGAAAAGTCATGCTGGTCCTCACTGCCTCCTGGAACCCCTTCAAATGCCCCACACAATTTGGCCCTCTCTGCTTTCCTGCCCACTCTAGCCTCAAAAAAACCTTTTTTCACTTTTGGCGCCCTCCGCAGCAAAAAAGACAAACGTCCAGCTTTTGCTGCCACAGCAAAGGTGCCATCGGGGAAAAGTCATGCTGGTCCTCACTGCCTCCTGGAACCCCTTCAAATGCCCCACACAATTTGGCCCTCTCTGCTTTCCTGCCGACTCTAGCCTCAAAAGCACCTTTTTTCACTTTTGGCGCCCTCCGCAGCAAAAAAGAAAAACGTCCAGCTTTTGCTGCCACAGCAAAGGGGCCAGCGGGGAAAAGTCATGCTGGTCCTCACTGCCTCCTGGAACCCCTTCAAATGCCCCACACAATTTGGCCCTCTCTGCTTTCCTGCCGACTCTAGCCTCAAAAGCACCTTTTTTCACTTTTGGCGCCCTCCGCAGCAAAAAAGACAAACGTCCAGCTTTTGCTGCCACAGCAAAGGGGCCAGCGGGGAAAAGTCATGCTGGTCCTCACTGCCTCCTGGAACCCCTTCAAATGCCCCACACAATTTGGCCCTCTCTGCTTTCCTGCCCACTCTAGCCTCAAAAGCACCTTTTTTCACTTTTGGCGCCCTCCGCAGCAAAAAAGACAAACGTCCAGCTTTTGCTGCCACAGCAAAGGGGCCAGCGGGGAAAAGTCATGCTGGTCCTCACTGCCTCCTGGAACCCCTTCAAATGCCCCACACAATTTGGCCCTCTCTGCTTTCCTGCCCACTCTAGCCTCAAAAGCACCTTTTTTCACTTTTGGCGCCCTCCGCAGCAAAAAAGACAAACGTCCAGCTTTTGCTGCCACAGCAAAGGGGCCAGCGGGGAAAAGTCATGCTGGTCCTCACTGCCTCCTGGAACCCCTTCAAATGCCCCACACAATTTGGCCCTCTCTGCTTTCCTGCCCACTCTAGCCTCAAAAGCACCTTTTTTCACTTTTGGCGCCCTCCGCAGCAAAAAAGACAAACGTCCAGCTTTTGCTGCCACAGCAAAGGGGCCAGCGGGGAAAAGTCATGCTGGTCCTCACTGCCTCCTGGAACCCCTTCAAATGCCCCACACAATTTGGCCCTCTCTGCTTTCCTGCCCACTCTAGCCTCAAAAGCACCTTTTTTCACTTTTGGCGCCCTCCGCAGCAAAAAGGACAAACGTCCAGCTTTTGCTGCCACAGCAAAGGGGCCAGCGGGGAAAAGTCATGCTGGTCCTCACTGCCTCCTGGAACCCCTTCAAATGCCCCACACAATTTGGCCCTCTCTGCTTTCCTGCCGACTCTATCCTCAAAAGCACCTTTTTTCACTTTTTGCGCCCTCCGCAGCAAAAAAGACAAACGTTTAGCATTTGCTGCCACAGCAAAGGGGCCAGCGGGGAAAAGTCATGCTGGTCCTCACTGCCTCCTGGAACCCCTTCAAATGCCCCACACAATTTGGCCCTCTCTGCTTTCCTGCCCACTCTAGCCTCAAAAGCACCTTTTTTCACTTTTGGCGCCCTCCGCAGCAAAAAAGACAAACGTCCAGCTTTTGCTGCCACAGCAAAGGGGCCAGCGGGGAAAAGTCATGCTGGTCCTCACTGCCTCCTGGAACCCCTTCAAATGCCCCACACAATTTGGCCCTCTCTGCTTTCCTGCTGACTCTAGCCTCAAAAGCACCTTTTTTCACTTTTGGCGCCCTCCGCAGCAAAAAAGACAAACGTCCAGCTTTTGCTGCCACAGCAAAGGTGCCAGCGGGGAAAAGTCATGCTGGTCCTCACTGCCTCCTGGAACCCCTTCAAATGCCCCACACAATTTGGCCCTCTCTGCTTTCCTGCCCACTCTAGCCTCAAAAGCACCTTTTTTCACTTTTGGCGCCCTCCGCAGCAAAAAAGACAAACGTCCAGCTTTTGCTGCCACAGCAAAGGGGCCAGCGGGGAAAAGTCATGCTGGTCCTCACTGCCTCCTGGAACCCCTTCAAATGCCCCACACAATTTGGCCCTCTCTGCTTTCCTGCCGACTCTAGCCTCAAAAGCACCTTTTTTCACTTTTGGCGCCCTCCGCAGCAAAAAAGACAAACGTCCAGCTTTTGCTGCCACAGCAAAGGGGCCAGCGGGGAAAAGTCATGCTGGTCCTCACTGCCTCCTGGAACCCCTTCAAATGCCCCACACAATTTGGCCCTCTCTGCTTTCCTGCCGACTCTAGCCTCAAAAGCACCTTTTTTCACTTTTGGCGCCCTCCGCAGCAAAAAAGACAAACGTCCAGCTTTTGCTGCCACAGCAAAGGGGCCAGCGGGGAAAAGTCATGCTGGTCCTCACTGCCTCCTGGAACCCCTTCAAATGCCCCACACAATTTGGCCCTCTCTGCTTTCCTGCCGACTCTAGCCTCAAAAGCACCTTTTTTCACTTTTGGCGCCCTCCGCAGCAAAAAAGACAAACGTCCAGCTTTTGCTGCCACAGCAAAGGGGCCAGCGGGGAAAAGTCATGCTGGTCCTCACTGCCTCCTGGAACCCCTTCAAATGCCCCACACAATTTGGCCCTCTCTGCTTTCCTGCCGACTCTATCCTCAAAAAAACCTTTTTTCACTTTTGGCGCCCTCCGCAGCAAAAAAGACAAACGTCCAGCTTTTGCTGCCACAGCAAAGGTGCCAGCGGGGAAAAGTCATGCTGGTCCTCACTGCCTCCTGGAACCCCTTCAAATGCCCCACACAATTTGGCCCTCTCTGCTTTCCTGCCGACTCTAGCCTCAAAAGCACCTTTTTTCACTTTTGGCGCCCTCCGCAGCAAAAAAGACAAACGTCCAGCTTTTGCTGCCACAGCAAAGGGGCCAGCGGGGAAAAGTCATGCTGGTCCTCACTGCCTCCTGGAACCCCTTCAAATGCCCCACACAATTTGGCCCTCTCTGCTTTCCTGCCGACTCTAGCCTCAAAAGCACCTTTTTTCACTTTTGGCGCCCTCCGCAGCAAAAAAGACAAACGTCCAGCTTTTGCTGCCACAGCAAAGGGGCCAGCGGGGAAAAGTCATGCTGGTCCTCACTGCCTCCTGGAACCCCTTCAAATGCCCCACACAATTTGGCCCTCTCTGCTTTCCTGCCGACTCTAGCCTCAAAAGCACCTTTTTTCACTTTTGGCGCCCTCCGCAGCAAAAAAGACAAACGTCCAGCTTTTGCTGCCACAGCAAAGGGGCCAGCGGGGAAAAGTCATGCTGGTCCTCACTGCCTCCTGGAACCCCTTCAAATGCCCCACACAATTTGGCCCTCTCTGCTTTCCTGCCCACTCTAGCCTCAAAAGCACCTTTTTTCACTTTTGGCGCCCTCCGCAGCAAAAAAGACAAACGTCCAGCTTTTGCTGCCACAGCAAAGGTGCCAGCGGGGAAAAGTCATGCTGGTCCTCACTGCCTCCTGGAACCCCTTCAAATGCCCCACACAATTTGGCCCTCTCTGCTTTCCTGCCGACTCTATCCTCAAAAGCACCTTTTTTCACTTTTGGCGCCCTCCGCAGCAAAAAAGACAAACGTCCAGCTTTTGCTGCCACAGCAAAGGGGCCAGCGGGGAAAAGTCATGCTGGTCCTCACTGCCTCCTGGAACCCCTTCAAATGCCCCACACAATTTGGCCCTCTCTGCTTTCCTGCCGACTCTAGCCTCAAAAGCACCTTTTTTCACTTTTGGCGCCCTCCGCAGCAAAAAAGACAAACGTCCAGCTTTTGCTGCCACAGCAAAGGGGCCAGCGGGGAAAAGTCATGCTGGTCCTCACTGCCTCCTGGAACCCCTTCAAATGCCCCACACAATTTGGCCCTCTCTGCTTTCCTGCCCACTCTAGCCTCAAAAGCACCTTTTTTCACTTTTGGCGCCCTCCGCAGCAAAAAGGACAAACGTCCAGCTTTTGCTGCCACAGCAAAGGGGCCAGCGGGGAAAAGTCATGCTGGTCCTCACTGCCTCCTGGAACCCCTTCAAATGCCCCACACAATTTGGCCCTCTCTGCTTTCCTGCCGACTCTAGCCTCAAAAGCACCTTTTTTCACTTTTGGCGCCCTCCGCAGCAAAAAAGACAAACGTCCAGCTTTTGCTGCCACAGCAAAGGGGCCATCGGGGAAAAGTCATGCTGGTCCTCACTGCCTCCTGGAACCCCTTCAAATGCCCCACACAATTTGGCCCTCTCTGCTTTCCTGCCGACTCTAGCCTCAAAAGCACCTTTTTTCACTTTTGGCGCCCTCCACAGCAAAAAAGACAAACGTCCAGCTTTTGCTGCCACAGCAAAGGGGCCAGCGGGGAAAAGTCATGCTGGTCCTCACTGCCTCCTGGAACCCCTTCAAATGCCCCACACAATTTGGCCCTCTCTGCTTTCCTGCCGACTCTAGCCTCAAAAGCACCTTTTTTCACTTTTGGCGCCCTCCGCAGCAAAAAAGACAAACGTCCAGCTTTTGCTGCCACAGCAAAGGGGCCAGCGGGGAAAAGTCATGCTGGTCCTCACTGCCTCCTGGAACCCCTTCAAATGCCCCACACAATTTGGCCCTCTCTGCTTTCCTGCCGACTCTATCCTCAAAAAAACCTTTTTTCACTTTTGGCGCCCTCCGCAGCAAAAAGGACAAACGTCCAGCTTTTGCTGCCACAGCAAAGGTGCCAGCGGGGAAAAGTCATGCTGGTCCTCACTGCCTCCTGGAACCCCTTCAAATGCCCCACACAATTTGGCCCTCTCTGCTTTCCTGCCCACTCTAGCCTCAAAAGCACTTTTTTCACTTTTGGCGCCCTCCGCAGCAAAAAAGACAAACGTCCAGCTTTTGCTGCCACAGCAAAGGGGCCAGCGGGGAAAAGTCATGCTGGTCCTCACTGCCTCCTGGAACCCCTTCAAATGCCCCACACAATTTGGCCCTCTCTGCTTTCCTGCCCACTCTAGCCTCAAAAGCACCTTTTTTCACTTTTGGCGCCCTCCGCAGCAAAAAGACAAACGTCCAGCTTTTGCTGCCACAGCAGAGGGGCCAGCGGGGAAAAGTCATGCTGGTCCTCACTGCCTCCTGGAACCCCTTCAAATGCCCCACACAATTTGGCCCTCTCTGCTTTCCTGCCCACTCTAGCCTCAAAAGCACCTTTTTTTCACTTTTGGCGCCCTCCGCAGC
>NW_028128827.1:0-76257 GCF_965231255.1 Vanellus vanellus
GCTGCTTCTCACTGCCTCCTGGAACCCCTTCAAATGCCCCAGACAATTTGGCCCTCTCTGCTTTCCTGCGCACGCTATCCTCAAATGCACCTTTTTTCACTTTCGGCGCTGTTTGGAGCAAAAAAGACAAACGTCCAGCTTTTGCTACCACAGCAAAGGTGCCAGCGGGGAAAAGTGATGCTGGTCCTCACTGCCTCCTGGAACCCCTTCAAATGCCCCAGACAATTTGGCCCTCTCTGCTTTCTTGCGCACTCTATCCTCAAAAGCACCTTTTTTCACTTTCGGCGCTGTTTGGAGCAAAAAAGACAAACGTCCAGCTTTTGCTGCCACAGCAAAGGTGCCAGCGGGGAAAAGTGATGCTGGTCCTCACTGCCTCCTGGAACCCCTTCAAATGCCCCAGACAATTTGGCCCTCTCTGCTTTCCTGCGCACGCTATCCTCAAAAGCACCTTTTTTCACTTTCGGCGCTGTTTGGAGCAAAAAAGACAAACGTCCAGCTTTTGCTGCCACAGCAAAGGTGCCAGCGGGGAAAAGTGATGCTGGTCCTCACTGCCTCCTGGAACCCCTTCAAATGCCCCAGACAATTTGGCCCTCTCTGCTTTCCTGCGCACGCTATCCTCAAAAGCACCTTTTTTCACTTTCGGCGCTGTTTGGAGCAAAAAAGACAAACGTCCAGCTTTTGCTGCCACAGCAAAGGTGCCAGCGGGGAAAAGTGATGCTGGTCCTCACTGCCTCCTGGAACCCCTTCAAATGCCCCAGACAATTTGGCCCTCTCTGCTTTCCTGCGCACGCTATCCTCAAAAGCACCTTTTTTCACTTTCGGCGCTGTTTGGAGCAAAAAAGACAAACGTCCAGCTTTTGCTGCCACAGCAAAGGTGCCAGCGGGGAAAAGTGATGCTGGTCCTCACTGCCTCCTGGAACCCCTTCAAATGCCCCAGACAATTTGGCCCTCTCTGCTTTCCTGCGCACGCTATCCTCAAAAGCACCTTTTTTCACTTTCGGCGCTGTTTGGAGCAAAAAAGACAAACGTCCAGCTTTTGCTGCCACAGCAAAGGTGCCAGCGGGGAAAAGTGATGCTGGTCCTCACTGCCTCCTGGAACCCCTTCAAATGCCCCAGACAATTTGGCCCTCTCTGCTTTCCTGCGCACGCTATCCGCAAAAGCACCTTTTTTCACTTTCGGCGCTGTTTGGAGCAAAAAAGACAAACGTCCAGCTTTTGCTGCCACAGCAAAGGTGCCAGCGGGGAAAAGTGATGCTGGTCCTCACTGCCTCCTGGAACCCCTTCAAATGCCCCAGACAATTTGGCCCTCTCTGCTTTCCTGCGCACGCTATCCTCAAAAGCACCTTTTTTCACTTTCGGCCCTGTTTGGAGCAAAAAAGACAAACGTCCAGCTTTTGCTGCCACAGCAAAGGTGCCAGCGGGGAAAAGTGATGCTGCTTCTCACTGCCTCCTGGAACCCCTTCAAATGCCCCACACAATTTGGCCCTCTCTGCTTTCCTGCGCACGCTATCCTCAAAAGCACCTTTTTTCACTTTCGGCGCCCTCCGGAGGAAAAAAGACAAACGTCCAGCTTTTGCTGCCACAGCAAAGGTTCCAGCGGGGAAAAGTGATGCTGGTCCTCACTGCCTCCTGGAACCCCTTCAAATGCCCCAGACAATTTGGCCCTCTCTGCTTTCCTGCGCACTCTATCCTCAAAAGCACCTTTTTTCACTTTCGGCGCTGTTTGGAGCAAAAAAGACAAACGTCCAGCTTTTGCTGCCACAGCAAAGGTGCCAGCGGGGAAAAGTGATGCTGGTCCTCACTGCCTCCTGGAACCCCTTCAAATGCCCCAGACAATTTGGCCCTCTCTGCTTTCCTGCGCACGCTATCCTCAAAAGCACCTTTTTTCACTTTCGGCGCTGTTTGGAGCAAAAAAGACAAACGTCCAGCTTTTGCTGCCACAGCAAAGGTGCCAGCGGGGAAAAGTGATGCTGGTCCTCACTGCCTCCTGGAACCCCTTCAAATGCCCCAGACAATTTGGCCCTCTCTGCTTTCCTGAAAAGTCTATCCTCAAAAGCACCTTTTTTCACTTTCGGCGCTGTTTGGAGCAAAAAAGACAAACGTCCAGCTTTTGCTGCCACAGCAAAGGTGCCAGCGGGGAAAAGTGATGCTGCTTCTCACTGCCTCCTGGAACCCCTTCAAATGCCCCAGACAATTTGGCCCTCTCTGCTTTCCTGCGCACGCTATCCTCAAAAGCACCTTTTTTCACTTTCGGCGCTGTTTGGAGCAAAAAAGACAAACGTCCAGCTTTTGCTGCCACAGCAAAGGTGCCAGCGGGGAAAAGTGATGCTGGTCCTCACTGCCTCCTGGAACCCCTTCAAATGCCCCAGACAATTTGGCCCTCTCTGCTTTCCTGCGCACGCTATCCTCAAATGCACCTTTTTTCACTTTCGGCGCTGTTTGGAGCAAAAAAGACAAACGTCCAGCTTTTGCTGCCACAGCAAAGGTGCCAGCGGGGAAAAGTGATGCTGGTCCTCACTGCCTCCTGGAACCCCTTCAAATGCCCCAGACAATTTGGCCCTCTCTGCTTTCCTGCGCACGCTATCCTCAAAAGCACCTTTTTTCACTTTCGGCGCCCTCCGGAGGAAAAAAGACAAACGTCCAGCTTTTGCTGCCACAGCAAAGGTGCCAGCGGGGAAAAGTGATGCTGGTCCTCACTGCCTCCTGGAACCCCTTCAAATGCCCCAGACAATTTGGCCCTCTCTGCTTTCCTGCGCACGCTATCCTCAAAAGCACCTTTTTTCACTTTCGGCGCTGTTTGGAGCAAAAAAGACAAACGTCCAGCTTTTGCTGCCACAGCAAAGGTGCCAGCGGGGAAAAGTGATGCTGGTCCTCACTGCCTCCTGGAACCCCTTCAAATGCCCCAGACAATTTGGCCCTCTCTGCTTTCCTGCGCACGCTATCCTCAAAAGCACCTTTTTTCACTTTCGGCGCCCTCCGGAGGAAAAAAGACAAACGTCCAGCTTTTGCTGCCACAGCAAAGGTGCCAGCGGGGAAAAGTGATGCTGCTTCTCACTGCCTCCTGGAACCCCTTCAAATGCCCCACACAATTTGGCCCTCTCTGCTTTCCTGCGCACGCTATCCTCAAAAGCACCTTTTTTCACTTTCGGCGCTGTTTGGAGCAAAAAAGACAAACGTCCAGCTTTTGCTGCCACAGCAAAGGTGCCAGCGGGGAAAAGTGATGCTGGTCCTCACTGCCTCCTGGAACCCCTTCAAATGCCCCAGACAATTTGGCCCTCTCTGCTTTCCTGCGCACGCTATCCTCAAATGCACCTTTTTTCACTTTCGGCGCTGTTTGGAGCAAAAAAGACAAACGTCCAGCTTTTGCTGCCACAGCAAAGGTGCCAGCGGGGAAAAGTGATGCTGGTCCTCACTGCCTCCTGGAACCCCTTCAAATGCCCCAGACAATTTGGCCCTCTCTGCTTTCCTGCGCACGCTATCCTCAAAAGCACCTTTTTTCACTTTCGGCGCTGTTTGGAGCAAAAAAGACAAACGTCCAGCTTTTGCTGCCACAGCAAAGGTGCCAGCGGGGAAAAGTGATGCTGGTCCTCACTGCCTCCTGGAACCCCTTCAAATGCCCCACACAATTTGGCCCTCTCTGCTTTCCTGCGCACGCTATCCTCAAAAGCACCTTTTTTCACTTTCGGCGCTGTTTGGAGCAAAAAAGACAAACGTCCAGCTTTTGCTGCCACAGCAAAGGTGCCAGCGGGGAAAAGTGATGCTGGTCCTCACTGCCTCCTGGAACCCCTTCAAATGCCCCAGACAATTTGGCCCTCTCTGCTTTCCTGCGCACGCTATCCTCAAAAGCACCTTTTTTCACTTTCGGCGCTATTTGGAGCAAAAAAGACAAACGTCCAGCTTTTGCTGCCACAGCAAAGGTGCCAGCGGGGAAAAGTGATGCTGGTCCTCACTGCCTCCTGGAACCCCTTCAAATGCCCCAGACAATTTGGCCCTCTCTGCTTTCCTGAAAAGTCTATCCTCAAAAGCACCTTTTTTCACTTTCGGCGCTTTTGGAGCAAAAAAGACTAACGTCCAGCTTTTGCTGCCACAGCAAAGGTGCCAGTGGGGAAAAGTGATGCTGCTTCTAACTGCCTCCTGGAACCCCTTCAAATGCCCCAGACAATTTGGCCCTCTCTGCTTTCCTGCGCACGCTATCCTGAAAAGCACCTTTTTTCACTTTCGGCGCTGTTTGGAGCAAGAAAGACAAACGTCCAGCTTTTGCTGCCACAGCAAAGGTGCCAGCAGGGAAAAGTGATGCTGGTCCTCACTGCCTCCTGGAACCCCTTCAAATGCCTCACAAAATTTGGCCCTCTCTGCTTTCCTGCGCACGCTATCCTCAAAAGCACCTTTTTTCACTTTCGGCGCCCTCCGGAGGAAAAAAGACAAACGTCCAGCTTTTGCTGCCACAGCAAAGGTGCCAGCGGGGAAAAGTGATGCTGCTTCTCACTGCCTCCTGGAACCCCTTCAAATGCCCCAGACAATTTGGCCCTCTCTGCTTTCCTGCGCACGCTATCCTCAAATGCACCTTTTTTCACTTTTGGCGCTGTTTGGAGCAAAAAAGACAAACGTCCAGCTTTTGCTGCCACAGCAAAGGTGCCAGCGGGGAAAAGTGATGCTGGTCCTCACTGCCTCCTGGAACCCCTTCAAATGCCCCAGACAATTTGGCCCTCTCTGCTTTCCTGCGCACGCTATCCTCAAAAGCACCTTTTTTCACTTTCGGCGCTGTTTGGAGCAAAAAAGACAAACGTCCAGCTTTTGCTGCCACAGCAAAGGTGCCAGCGGGGAAAAGTGATGCTGGTCCTCACTGCCTCCTGGAACCCCTTCAAATGCCCCAGACAATTTGGCCCTCTCTGCTTTCCTGCGCACGCTATCCTCAAAAGCACCTTTTTTCACTTTCGGCCCTGTTTGGAGCAAAAAAGACAAACGTCCAGCTTTTGCTGCCACAGCAAAGGTGCCAGCGGGGAAAAGTGATGCTGCTTCTCACTGCCTCCTGGAACCCCTTCAAATGCCCCACACAATTTGGCCCTCTCTGCTTTCCTGCGCACGCTATCCTCAAAAGCACCTTTTTTCACTTTCGGCGCCCTCCGGAGGAAAAAAGACAAACGTCCAGCTTTTGCTGCCACAGCAAAGGTTCCAGCGGGGAAAAGTGATGCTGGTCCTCACTGCCTCCTGGAACCCCTTCAAATGCCCCAGACAATTTGGCCCTCTCTGCTTTCCTGCGCACTCTATCCTCAAAAGCACCTTTTTTCACTTTCGGCGCTGTTTGGAGCAAAAAAGACAAACGTCCAGCTTTTGCTGCCACAGCAAAGGTGCCAGCGGGGAAAAGTGATGCTGGTCCTCACTGCCTCCTGGAACCCCTTCAAATGCCCCAGACAATTTGGCCCTCTCTGCTTTCCTGCGCACGCTATCCTCAAAAGCACCTTTTTTCACTTTCGGCGCTGTTTGGAGCAAAAAAGACAAACGTCCAGCTTTTGCTGCCACAGCAAAGGTGCCAGCGGGGAAAAGTGATGCTGGTCCTCACTGCCTCCTGGAACCCCTTCAAATGCCCCAGACAATTTGGCCCTCTCTGCTTTCCTGCGCACGCTATCCTCAAAAGCACCTTTTTTCACTTTCGGCGCTTTTGGAGCAAAAAAGACAAACGTCCAGCTTTTGCTGCCACAGCAAAGGTGCCAGCAGGGAAAAGTGATGCTGGTCCTCACTGCCTCCTGGAACCCCTTCAAATGCCCCACACAATTTGGCCCTCTCTGCTTTCCTGCGCACGCTATCCTCAAAAGCACCTTTTTTCACTTTCGGCGCCCTCCGGAGGAAAAAAGACAAACGTCCAGCTTTTGCTGCCACAGCAAAGGTGCCAGCGGGGAAAAGTGATGCTGCTTCTCACTGCCTCCTGGAACCCCTTCAAATGCCCCAGACAATTTGGCCCTCTCTGCTTTCCTGCGCACGCTATCCTCAAATGCACCTTTTTTCACTTTCGGCGCTGTTTGGAGCAAAAAAGACAAACGTCCAGCTTTTGCTGCCACAGCAAAGGTGCCAGCGGGGAAAAGTGATGCTGGTCCTCACTGCCTCCTGGAACCCCTTCAAATGCCCCACACAATTTGGCCCTCTCTGCTTTCCTGCGCACTCTATCCTCAAAAGCACCTTTTTTCACTTTCGGCGCTGTTTGGAGCAAAAAAGACAAACGTCCAGCTTTTGCTGCCACAGCAAAGGTGCCAGCGGGGAAAAGTGATGCTGGTCCTCACTGCCTCCTGGAACCCCTTCAAATGCCCCAGACAATTTAGCCCTCTCTGCTTTCCTGCGCACGCTATCCTCAAAAGCACCTTTTTTCACTTTCGGCGCTGTTTGGAGCAAAAAAGACAAACGTCCAGCTTTTGCTGCCACAGCAAAGGTGCCAGCGGGGAAAAGTGATGCTGGTCCTCACTGCCTCCTGGAACCCCTTCAAATGCCCCAGACAATTTGGCCCTCTCTGCTTTCCTGCGCACGCTATCCTCAAAAGCACCTTTTTTCACTTTCGGCGCTGTTTGGAGCAAAAAAGACAAACGTCCAGCTTTTGCTGCCACAGCAAAGGTGCCAGCGGGGAAAAGTGATGCTGGTCCTCACTGCCTCCTGGAACCCCTTCAAATGCCCCAGACAATTTGGCCCTCTCTGCTTTCCTGCGCACGCTATCCTCAAAAGCACCTTTTTTCACTTTCGGCGCTGTTTGGAGCAAAAAAGACAAACGTCCAGCTTTTGCTGCCACAGCAAAGGTGCCAGCGGGGAAAAGTGATGCTGGTCCTCACTGCCTCCTGGAACCCCTTCAAATGCCCCACACAATTTGGCCCTCTCTGCTTTCCTGCGCACGCTATCCTCAAAAGCACCTTTTTTCACTTTCGGCGCCCTCCGGAGGAAAAAAGACAAACGTCCAGCTTTTGCTGCCACAGCAAAGGTGCCAGCGGGGAAAAGTGATGCTGGTCCTCACTGCCTCCTGGAACCCCTTCAAATGCCCCAGACAATTTGGCCCTCTCTGCTTTCCTGCGCACTCTATCCTCAAAAGCACCTTTTTTCACTTTCGGTGCTGTTTGGAGCAAAAAAGACAAACGTCCAGCTTTTGCTGCCACAGCAAAGGTGCCAGCGGGGAAAAGTGATGCTGGTCCTCACTGCCTCCTGGAACCCCTTCAAATGCCCCAGACAATTTGGCCCTCTCTGCTTTCCTGCGCACGCTATCCTCAAAAGCACCTTTTTTCACTTTCGGCGCTGTTTGGAGCAAAAAAGACAAACGTCCAGCTTTTGCTGCCACAGCAAAGGTGCCAGCGGGGAAAAGTGATGCTGGTCCTCACTGCCTCCTGGAACCCCTTCAAATGCCCCAGACAATTTGGCCCTCTCTGCTTTCCTGAAAAGTCTATCCTCAAAAGCACCTTTTTTCACTTTCGGCGCTTTTGGAGCAAAAAAGACAAACGTCCAGCTTTTGCTGCCACAGCAAAGGTTCCAGCGGGGAAAAGTGATGCTGCTTCTCACTGCCTCCTGGAACCCCTTCAAATGCCCCAGACAATTTGGCCCTCTCTGCTTTCCTGCGCACGCTATCCTCAAAAGCACCTTTTTTCACTTTCGGCGCTTTTGGAGCAAAAAAGACAAACGTCCAGCTTTTGCTGCCACAGCAAAGGTGCCAGCGGGGAAAAGTGATGCTGGTCCTCACTGCCTCCTGGAACCCCTTCAAATGCCCCAGACAATTTGGCCCTCTCTGCTTTCCTGCGCACGCTATCCTCAAAAGCACCTTTTTTCACTTTCGGCGCCCTCCGGAGGAAAAAAGACAAACGTCCAGCTTTTGCTGCCACAGCAAAGGTGCCAGCGGGGAAAAGTGATGCTGCTTCTCACTGCCTCCTGGAACCCCTTCAAATGCCCCAGACAATTTGGCCCTCTCTGCTTTCCTGCGCACGCTATCCTCAAATGCACCTTTTTTCACTTTCGGCGCTGTTTGGAGCAAAAAAGACAAACGTCCAGCTTTTGCTACCACAGCAAAGGTGCCAGCGGGGAAAAGTGATGCTGGTCCTCACTGCCTCCTGGAACCCCTTCAAATGCCCCAGACAATTTGGCCCTCTCTGCTTTCTTGCGCACTCTATCCTCAAAAGCACCTTTTTTCACTTTCGGCGCTGTTTGGAGCAAAAAAGACAAACGTCCAGCTTTTGCTGCCACAGCAAAGGTGCCAGCGGGGAAAAGTGATGCTGGTCCTCACTGCCTCCTGGAACCCCTTCAAATGCCCCAGACAATTTGGCCCTCTCTGCTTTCCTGCGCACGCTATCCTCAAAAGCACCTTTTTTCACTTTCGGCGCTGTTTGGAGCAAAAAAGACAAACGTCCAGCTTTTGCTGCCACAGCAAAGGTGCCAGCGGGGAAAAGTGATGCTGGTCCTCACTGCCTCCTGGAACCCCTTCAAATGCCCCAGACAATTTGGCCCTCTCTGCTTTCCTGCGCACGCTATCCTCAAAAGCACCTTTTTTCACTTTCGGCGCTGTTTGGAGCAAAAAAGACAAACGTCCAGCTTTTGCTGCCACAGCAAAGGTGCCAGCGGGGAAAAGTGATGCTGGTCCTCACTGCCTCCTGGAACCCCTTCAAATGCCCCAGACAATTTGGCCCTCTCTGCTTTCCTGCGCACGCTATCCTCAAAAGCACCTTTTTTCACTTTCGGCGCTGTTTGGAGCAAAAAAGACAAACGTCCAGCTTTTGCTGCCACAGCAAAGGTGCCAGCGGGGAAAAGTGATGCTGGTCCTCACTGCCTCCTGGAACCCCTTCAAATGCCCCAGACAATTTGGCCCTCTCTGCTTTCCTGCGCACGCTATCCTCAAAAGCACCTTTTTTCACTTTCGGCGCTGTTTGGAGCAAAAAAGACAAACGTCCAGCTTTTGCTGCCACAGCAAAGGTGCCAGCGGGGAAAAGTGATGCTGGTCCTCACTGCCTCCTGGAACCCCTTCAAATGCCCCAGACAATTTGGCCCTCTCTGCTTTCCTGCGCACGCTATCCGCAAAAGCACCTTTTTTCACTTTCGGCGCTGTTTGGAGCAAAAAAGACAAACGTCCAGCTTTTGCTGCCACAGCAAAGGTGCCAGCGGGGAAAAGTGATGCTGGTCCTCACTGCCTCCTGGAACCCCTTCAAATGCCCCAGACAATTTGGCCCTCTCTGCTTTCCTGCGCACGCTATCCTCAAAAGCACCTTTTTTCACTTTCGGCGCTGTTTGGAGCAAAAAAGACAAACGTCCAGCTTTTGCTGCCACAGCAAAGGTGCCAGCGGGGAAAAGTGATGCTGGTCCTCACTGCCTCCTGGAACCCCTTCAAATGCCCCACACAATTTGGCCCTCTCTGCTTTCCTGCGCACGCTATCCTCAAAAGCACCTTTTTTCACTTTCGGCGCCCTCCGGAGGAAAAAAGACAAACGTCCAGCTTTTGCTGCCACAGCAAAGGTGCCAGCGGGGAAAAGTGATGCTGGTCCTCACTGCCTCCTGGAACCCCTTCAAATGCCCCACACAATTTGGCCCTCTCTGCTTTCCTGCGCACGCTATCCTCAAAAGCACCTTTTTTCACTTTCGGCGCCCTCCGGAGGAAAAAAGACAAACGTCCAGCTTTTGCTGCCACAGCAAAGGTGCCAGCGGGGAAAAGTGATGCTGGTCCTCACTGCCTCCTGGAACCCCTTCAAATGCCCCAGACAATTTGGCCCTCTCTGCTTTCCTGCGCACTCTATCCTCAAAAGCACCTTTTTTCACTTTCGGCGCTGTTTGGAGCAAAAAAGACAAACGTCCAGCTTTTGCTGCCACAGCAAAGGTGCCAGCGGGGAAAAGTGATGCTGGTCCTCACTGCCTCCTGGAACCCCTTCAAATGCCCCAGACAATTTGGCCCTCTCTGCTTTCCTGCGCACTCTATCCTCAAAAGCACCTTTTTTCACTTTCGGCGCTGTTTGGAGCAAAAAAGACAAACGTCCAGCTTTTGCTGCCACAGCAAAGGTGCCAGCGGGGAAAAGTGATGCTGGTCCTCACTGCCTCCTGGAACCCCTTCAAATGCCCCACACAATTTGGCCCTCTCTGCTTTCCTGCGCACGCTATCCTCAAAAGCACCTTTTTTCACTTTCGGCGCCCTCCGGAGGAAAAAAGACAAACGTCCAGCTTTTGCTGCCACAGCAAAGGTGCCAGCGGGGAAAAGTGATGCTGGTCGTCACTGCCTCCTGGAACCCCTTCAAATGCCCCACACAATTTGGCCCTCTCTGCTTTCCTGCGCACGCTATCCTCAAATGCACCTTTTTTTACTTTCGGCGCTATTTGGAGCAAAAAAGACAAACGTCCAGCTTTTGCTGCCACAGCAAAGGTGCCAGTGGGGAAAAGTGATGCTGGTCCTCACTGCCTCCTGGAACCCCTTCAAATGCCCCAGACAATTTGGCCCTCTCTGCTTTCCTGCGCACGCTATCCTCAAAAGCACCTTTTTTCACTTTCGGCGCTGTTTGGAGCAAAAAAGACAAACGTCCAGCTTTTGCTGCCACAGCAAAGGTGCCAGCGGGGAAAAGTGATGCTGCTTCTCACTGCCTCCTGGAACCCCTTCAAATGCCCCAGACAATTTGGCCCTCTCTGCTTTCCTGCGCACGCTATCCTCAAAAGCACCTTTTTTCACTTTCGGCGCTGTTTGGAGCAAAAAAGACAAACGTCCAGCTTTTGCTGCCACAGCAAAGGTGCCAGCGGGGAAAAGTGATGCTGGTCCTCACTGCCTCCTGGAACCCCTTCAAATGCCCCACACAATTTGGCCCTCTCTGCTTTCCTGCGCACGCTATCCTCAAAAGCACCTTTTTTCACTTTCGGCGCTTTTGGAGCAAAAAAGACAAACGTCCAGCTTTTGCTGCCACAGCAAAGGTGCTAGCGGGGAAAAGTGATGCTGGTCCTCACTGCCTCCTGGAACCCCTTCAAATGCCCCAGACAATTTGGCCCTCTCTGCTTTCCTGCGCACGCTATCCTCAAAAGCACCTTTTTTCACTTTCGGCGCTGTTTGGAGCAAAAAAGACAAACGTCCAGCTTTTGCTGCCACAGCAAAGGTGCCAGCAGGGAAAAGTGATGCTGCTTCTCACTGCCTCCTGGAACCCCTTCAAATGCCCCAGACAATTTGGCCCTCTCTGCTTTCCTGCGCACGCTATCCTCAAAAGCATCTTTTTTCACTTTCGGCGCCCTCCGGAGGAAAAAAGACAAACGTCCAGCTTTTGCTGCCACAGCAAAGGTGCCAGCGGGGAAAAGTGATGCTGCTTCTCACTGCCTCCTGGAACCCCTTCAAATGCCCCAGACAATTTGGCCCTCTCTGCTTTCCTGCGCACTCTATCCTCAAAAGCACCTTTTTTCACTTTCGGCGCCCTCCGGAGGAAAAAAGACAAACGTCCAGCTTTTGCTGCCACAGCAAAGGTGCCAGCGGGGAAAAGTGATGCTGGTCCTCACTGCCTCCTGGAACCCCTTCAAATGCCCCAGACAATTTGGCCCTCTCTGCTTTCCTGCGCACACTATCCTCAAATGCACCTTTTTTCACTTTCGGCGCTGTTTGGAGCAAAAAAGACAAACGTCCAGCTTTTGCTGCCACAGCAAAGGTGCCAGTGGGGAAAAGTGATGCTGGTCGTCACTGCCTCCTGGAACCCCTTCAAATGCCCCACACAATTTGGCCCTCTCTGCTTTCCTGCGCACGCTATCCTCAAAAGCACCTTTTTTCACTTTCGGCGCTGTTTGGAGCAAAAAAGACAAATGTCCAGCTTTTGCTGCCACAGCAAAGGTGCCAGCGGGGAAAAGTGATGCTGCTTCTCACTGCCTCCTGGAACCCCTTCAAATGCCCCAGACAATTTGGCCCTCTCTGCTTTCCTGCGCACGCTATCCTCAAAAGCACCTTTTTTCACTTTCGGCGCTGTTTGGAGCAAAAAAGACAAATGTCCAGCTTTTGCTGCCACAGCAAAGGTGCCAGCGGGGAAAAGTGATGCTGGTCCTCACTGCCTCCTGGAACCCCTTCAAATGCCCCAGACAATTTGGCCCTCTCTGCTTTCCTGCGCACGCTATCCTCAAAAGCACCTTTTTTCACTTTCGTCGCCCTCCGGAGGAAAAAAGACAAATGTCCAGCTTTTGCTGCCACAGCAAAGGTGCCAGCGGGGAAAAGTGATGCTGGTCCTCACTGCTTCCTGGAACCCCTTCAAATGCCCCAGACAATATGGCCCTCTCTGCTTTCCTGCGCACTCTATCCTCAAAAGCACCTTTTTTCACTTTCGGCGCTGTTTGGAGCAAAAAAGACAAACGTCCAGCTTTTGCTGCCACAGCAAAGGTGCCAGCGGGGAAAAGTGATGCTGGTCCTCACTGCCTCCTGGAACCCCTTCAAATGCCCCAGACAATTTGGCCCTCTCTGCTTTCCTGCGCACGCTATCCTCAAATGCACCTTTTTTCACTTTCGGCGCTGTTCGGAGCAAAAAAGACAAACGTCCAGCTTTTGCTGCCACAGCAAAGGTGCCAGCGGGGAAAAGTGATGCTGGTCCTCACTGCCTCCTGGAACCCTTTCAAATGCCCCAGACAATTTGGCCCTCTCTGCTTTCCTGCGCACGCTATCCTCAAAAGCACCTTTTTTCACTTTCGGCGCTGTTTGGAGCAAAAAAGACAAACGTCCAGCTTTTGCTGCCACAGCAAAGGTGCCAGCGGGGAAAAGTGATGCTGGTCCTCACTGCCTCCTGGAACCCCTTCAAATGCCCCACACAATTTGGCCCTCTCTGCTTTCCTGCGCACGCTATCCTCAAAAGCACCTTTTTTCACTTTCGGCGCCCTCCGGAGGAAAAAAGACAAACGTCCAGCTTTTGCTGCCACAGCAAAGGTGCCAGCGGGGAAAAGTGATGCTGCTTCTCACTGCCTCCTGGAACCCCTTCAAATGCCCCACACAATTTGGCCCTCTCTGCTTTCCTGCGCACGCTATCCTCAAAAGCACCTTTTTTCACTTTCGGCCCCCTCCGGAGGAAAAAAGACAAATGTCCAGCTTTTGCTGCCACAGCAAAGGTGCCAGCGGGGAAAAGTGATGCTGGTCGTCACTGCTTCCTGGAACCCCTTCAAATGCCCCAGACAATTTGGCCCTCTCTGCTTTCCTGCGCACTCTATCCTCAAAAGCACCTTTTTTCACTTTTGGCGCTGTTTGGAGCAAAAAAGACAAACGTCCAGCTTTTGCTGCCACAGCAAAGGTGCCAGCGGGGAAAAGTGATGCTGGTCCTCACTGCCTCCTGGAACCCCTTCAAATGCCCCAGACAATTTGGCCCTCTCTGCTTTCCTGCGCACGCTATCCTCAAAAGCACCTTTTTTCACTTTCGGCGCTGTTTGGAGCAAAAAAGACAAACGTCCAGCTTTTGCTGCCACAGCAAAGGTGCCAGCGGGGAAAAGTGATGCTGGTCCTCACTGCCTCCTGGAACCCCTTCAAATGCCCCACACAATTTGGCCCTCTCTGCTTTCCTGCGCACGCTATCCTCAAATGCAACTTTTTTCACTTTCGGCGCTGTTTGGAGCAAAAAAGACAAACGTCCAGCTTTTGCTGCCACAGCAAAGGTGCCAGCGGGGAAAAGTGATGCTGGTCCTCACTGCCTCCTGGAACCCCTTCAAATGCCCCAGACAATTTGGCCCTCTCTGCTTTCCTGCGCACGCTATCCTCAAAAGCACCTTTTTTCACTTTCGGCGCCCTCCGGAGGAAAAAAGACAAACGTCCAGCTTTTGCTGCCACAGCAAAGGTGCCAGCGGGGAAAAGTGATGCTGGTCCTCACTGCCTCCTGGAACCCCTTCAAATGCCCCAGACAATTTGGCCCTCTCTGCTTTCCTGCGCACGCTATCCTCAAATGCACCTTTTTTCACTTTCGGCGCTGTTTGGAGCAAAAAAGACAAACGTCCAGCTTTTGCTGCCACAGCAAAGGTGCCAGCGGGGAAAAGTGATGCTGCTTCTCACTGCCTCCTGGAACCCCTTCAAATGCCCCAGACAATTTGGCCCTCTCTGCTTTCCTGAAAAGTCTATCCTCAAAAGCACCTTTTTTCACTTTCGGCGCTTTTGGAGCAAAAAAGACTAACGTCCAGCTTTTGCTGCCACAGCAAAGGTGCCAGCGGGGAAAAGTGATGCTGCTTCTCACTGCCTCCTGGAACCCCTTCAAATGCCCCAGACAATTTGGCCCTCTCTGCTTTCCTGCGCACGCTATCCTCAAAAGCACCTTTTTTCACTTTCGGCGCTGTTTGGAGCAAAAAAGACAAACGTCCAGCTTTTGCTGCCACAGCAAAGGTGCCAGCGGGGAAAAGTGATGCTGGTCCTCACTGCCTCCTGGAACCCCTTCAAATGCCCCACACAATTTGGCCCTCTCTGCTTTCCTGCGCACGCTATCCTCAAAAGCACCTTTTTTCACTTTCGGCGCTGTTTGGAGCAAAAAAGACAAACGTCCAGCTTTTGCTGCCACAGCAAAGGTGCCAGCGGGGAAAAGTGATGCTGGTCCTCACTGCCTCCTGGAACCCCTTCAAATGCCCCAGACAATTTGGCCCTCTCTGCTTTCCTGCGCACGCTATCCTCAAAAGCACCTTTTTTCACTTTCGGCCCTGTTTGGAGCAAAAAAGACAAACGTCCAGCTTTTGCTGCCACAGCAAAGGTGCCAGCGGGGAAAAGTGATGCTGGTCCTCACTGCCTCCTGGAACCCCTTCAAATGCCCCAGACAATTTGGCCCTCTCTGCTTTCCTGCGCACGCTATACTCAAATGCACCTTTTTTCACTTTCGGCGCTGTTTGGAGCAAAAAAGACAAACGTCCAGCTTTTGCTGCCACAGCAAAGGTGCCAGTGGGGAAAAGTTATGCTGGTCCTCACTGCCTCCTGGAACCCCTTCAAATGCCCCAGACAATTTGGCCCTCTCTGCTTTCCTGCGCACTCTATCCTCAAAAGCAGCTTTTTTCACTTTCGGCGCTGTTTGGAGCAAAAAAGACAAACGTCCAGCTTTTGCTGCCACAGCAAAGGTGCCAGCGGGGAAAAGTGATGCTGGTCCTCACTGCCTCCTGGAACCCCTTCAAATGCCCCACACAATTTGGCCCTCTCTGCTTTCCTGCGCACGCTATCCTCAAAAGCACCTTTTTTCACTTTCGGCGCTGTTTGGAGCAAAAAGACAAACGTCCAGCTTTTGCTGCCACAGCAAAGGTGCCAGCGGGGAAAAGTGATGCTGCTTCTCACTGCCTCCTGGAACCCCTTCAAATGCCCCAGACAATTTGGCCCTCTCTGCTTTCCTGAAAAGTCTATCCTCAAAAGCACCTTTTTTCACTTTCGGCGCTTTTGGAGCAAAAAAGACTAACGTCCAGCTTTTGCTGCCACAGCAAAGGTGCCAGCGGGGAAAAGTGATGCTGCTTCTCACTGCCTCCTGGAACCCCTTCAAATGCCCCAGACAATTTGGCCCTCTCTGCTTTCCTGCGCACGCTATCCTCAAATGCACCTTTTTTCACTTTCGGCGCTGTTTGGAGCAAAAAAGACAAACGTCCAGCTTTTGCTGCCACAGCAAAGGTGCCAGCGGGGAAAAGTGATGCTGGTCCTCACTGCCTCCTGGAACCCCTTCAAATGCCCCACACAATTTGGCCCTCTCTGCTTTCCTGCGCACGCTATCCTCAAAAGCACCTTTTTTCACTTTCGGCGCTGTTTGGAGCAAAAAAGACAAACGTCCAGCTTTTGCTGCCACAGCAAAGGTGCCAGCGGGGAAAAGTGATGCTGCTTCTCACTGCCTCCTGGAACCCCTTCAAATGCCCCACACAATTTGGCCCTCTCTGCTTTCCTGCGCACGCTATCCTCAAATGCACCTTTTTTCACTTTTGGCGCTGTTTGGAGCAAAAAAGACAAACGTCCAGCTTTTGCTGCCACAGCAAAGGTGCCAGCGGGGAAAAGTGATGCTGGTCCTCACTGCCTCCTGGAACCCCTTCAAATGCCCCAGACAATTTGGCCCTCTCTGCTTTCCTGCGCACGCTATCCTCAAATGCACCTTTTTTCACTTTCGGCGCTGTTTGGAGCAAAAAAGACAAACGTCCAGCTTTTGCTGCCACAGCAAAGGTGCCAGCGGGGAAAAGTGATGCTGGTCCTCACTGCCTCCTGGAACCCCTTCAAATGCCCCACACAATTTGGCCCTCTCTGCTTTCCTGCGCACGCTATCCTCAAATGCACCTTTTTTCACTTTCGGCGCTGTTTGGAGCAAAAAAGACAAACGTCCAGCTTTTGCTGCCACAGCAAAGGTGCCAGTGGGGAAAAAGTGATGCTGGTCCTCACTGCCTCCTGGAACCCCTTCAAATGCCCCAGACAATTTGGCCCTCTCTGCTTTCCTGCGCACGCTATCCTCAAAAGCAGCTTTTTTCACTTTCGGCGCTGTTTGGAGCAAAAAAGACAAATGTCCAGCTTTTGCTGCCACAGCAAAGGTGCCAGCGGGGAAAAGTGATGCTGGTCCTCACTGCCTCCTGGAACCCCTTCAAATGCCCCAGACAATTTGGCCCTCTCTGCTTTCCTGCGCACGCTATCCTCAAAAGCACCTTTTTTCACTTTCGTCGCCCTCCGGAGGAAAAAAGACAAATGTCCAGCTTTTGCTGCCACAGCAAAGGTGCCAGCGGGGAAAAGTGATGCTGGTCCTCACTGCTTCCTGGAACCCCTTCAAATGCCCCAGACAATATGGCCCTCTCTGCTTTCCTGCGCACTCTATCCTCAAAAGCACCTTTTTTCACTTTCGGCGCTGTTTGGAGCAAAAAAGACAAACGTCCAGCTTTTGCTGCCACAGCAAAGGTGCCAGCGGGGGAAAAGTGATGCTGGTCCTCACTGCCTCCTGGAACCCCTTCAAATGCCCCACACAATTTGGCCCTCTCTGCTTTCCTGAAAAGTCTATCCTCAAAAGCACCTTTTTTCACTTTCGGCGCTGTTTGGAGCAAAAAAGACAAACGTCCAGCTTTTGCTGCCACAGCAAAGGTGCCAGCGGGGAAAAGTGATGCTGGTCCTCACTGCCTCCTGGAACCCCTTCAAATGCCCCAGACAATTTGGCCCTTACTGCTTTCCTGCGCACTCTATCCTCAAAAGCAGCTTTTTTCACTTTCGGCGCTGTTTGGAGCAAAAAAGACAAACGTCCAGCTTTTGCTGCCACAGCAAAGGTGCCAGCGGGGAAAAGTGATGCTGGTCCTCACTGCCTCCTGGAACCCCTTCAAATGCCCCAGACAATTTGGCCCTCTCTGCTTTCCTGCGCACGCTATCCTCAAAAGCACCTTTTTTCACTTTCGGCGCTGTTTGGAGCAAAAAAGACAAACGTCCAGCTTTTGCTGCCACAGCAAAGGTGCCAGCGGGGAAAAGTGATGCTGCTTCTCACTGCCTCCTGGAACCCCTTCAAATGCCCCAGACAATTTGGCCCTCTCTGCTTTCCTGAAAAGTCTATCCTCAAAAGCACCTTTTTTCACTTTCGGCGCTTTTGGAGCAAAAAAGACTAACGTCCAGCTTTTGCTGCCACAGCAAAGGTGCCAGCGGGGAAAAGTGATGCTGCTTCTCACTGCCTCCTGGAACCCCTTCAAATGCCCCAGACAATTTGGCCCTCTCTGCTTTCCTGCGCACGCTATCCTCAAAAGCACCTTTTTTCACTTTCGGCGCTGTTTGGAGCAAAAAAGACAAACGTCCAGCTTTTGCTGCCACAGCAAAGGTGCCAGCGGGGAAAAGTGATGCTGGTCCTCACTGCCTCCTGGAACCCCTTCAAATGCCCCACACAATTTGGCCCTCTCTGCTTTCCTGCGCACGCTATCCTCAAAAGCACCTTTTTTCACTTTCGGCGCTGTTTGGAGCAAAAAAGACAAACGTCCAGCTTTTGCTGCCACAGCAAAGGTGCCAGCGGGGAAAAGTGATGCTGCTTCTCACTGCCTCCTGGAACCCCTTCAAATGCCCCAGACAATTTGGCCCTCTCTGCTTTCCTGCGCACGCTATCCTCAAATGCACCTTTTTTCACTTTTGGCGCTGTTTGGAGCAAAAAAGACAAACGTCCAGCTTTTGCTGCCACAGCAAAGGTGCCAGCGGGGAAAAGTGATGCTGGTCCTCACTGCCTCCTGGAACCCCTTCAAATGCCCCAGACAATTTGGCCCTCTCTGCTTTCCTGCGCACGCTATCCTCAAATGCACCTTTTTTCACTTTCGGCGCTGTTTGGAGCAAAAAAGACAAACGTCCAGCTTTTGCTGCCACAGCAAAGGTGCCAGCGGGGAAAAGTGATGCTGGTCCTCACTGCCTCCTGGAACCCCTTCAAATGCCCCACACAATTTGGCCCTCTCTGCTTTCCTGCGCACGCTATCCTCAAAAGCACCTTTCTTCACTTTCGGCGCTGTTTGGAGCAAAAAAGACAAACGTCCAGCTTTTGCTGCCACAGCAAAGGTGCCAGCGGGGAAAAGTGATGCTGGTCCTCACTGCCTCCTGGAACCCCTTCAAATGCCCCACATAATTTGGCCCTCTCTGCTTTCCTGCGCACGCTATCCTCAAATGCACCTTTTTTCACTTTCGGCGCTGTTTGGAGCAAAAAAGACAAACGTCCAGCTTTTGCTGCCACAGCAAAGGTGCCAGTGGGGAAAAGTGATGCTGGTCCTCACTGCCTCCTGGAACCCCTTCAAATGCCCCAGACAATTTGGCCCTCTCTGCTTTCCTGCGCACGCTATCCTCAAAAGCAGCTTTTTTCACTTTCGGCGCTGTTTGGAGCAAAAAAGACAAACGTCCAGCTTTTGCTGCCACAGCAAAGGTGCCAGCGGGGAAAAGTGATGCTGGTCCTCACTGCCTCCTGGAACCCCTTCAAATGCCCCAGACAATTTGGCCCTCTCTGCTTTCCTGCGCACGCTATCCTCAAAAGCACCTTTTTTCACTTTCGTCGCCCTCCGGAGGAAAAAAGACAAATGTCCAGCTTTTGCTGCCACAGCAAAGGTGCCAGCGGGGAAAAGTGATGCTGGTCCTCACTGCTTCCTGGAACCCCTTCAAATGCCCCAGACAATATGGCCCTCTCTGCTTTCCTGCGCACGCTATCCTCAAAAGCACCTTTTTTCACTTTCGGCGCTGTTTGGAGCAAAAAAGACAAACGTCCAGCTTTTGCTGCCACAGCAAAGGTGCCAGCGGGGAAAAGTGATGCTGGTCCTCACTGCCTCCTGGAACCCCTTCAAATGCCCCAGACAATTTGGCCCTCTCTGCTTTCCTGCGCACTCTATCCTCAAAAGCACCTTTTTTCACTTTCGGCGCTGTTTGGAGCAAAAAAGACAAACGTCCAGCTTTTGCTGCCACAGCAAAGGTGCCAGCGGGGAAAAGTGATGCTGGTCCTCACTGCCTCCTGGAACCCCTTCAAATGCCCCAGACAATTTGGCCCTCTCTGCTTTCCTGCGCACTCTATCCTCAAAAGCACCTTTTTTCACTTTCGGCGCTGTTTGGAGCAAAAAAGACAAACGTCCAGCTTTTGCTGCCACAGCAAAGGTGCCAGCGGGGAAAAGTGATGCTGGTCCTCACTGCCTCCTGGAACCCCTTCAAATGCCCCACACAATTTGGCCCTCTCTGCTTTCCTGCGCACGCTATCCTCAAAAGCACCTTTTTTCACTTTCGGCGCCCTCCGGAGGAAAAAAGACAAACGTCCAGCTTTTGCTGCCACAGCAAAGGTGCCAGCGGGGAAAAGTGATGCTGGTCGTCACTGCCTCCTGGAACCCCTTCAAATGCCCCACACAATTTGGCCCTCTCTGCTTTCCTGCGCACGCTATCCTCAAATGCACCTTTTTTTACTTTCGGCGCTATTTGGAGCAAAAAAGACAAACGTCCAGCTTTTGCTGCCACAGCAAAGGTGCCAGTGGGGAAAAGTGATGCTGGTCCTCACTGCCTCCTGGAACCCCTTCAAATGCCCCAGACAATTTGGCCCTCTCTGCTTTCCTGCGCACGCTATCCTCAAAAGCACCTTTTTTCACTTTCGGCGCTGTTTGGAGCAAAAAAGACAAACGTCCAGCTTTTGCTGCCACAGCAAAGGTGCCAGCGGGGAAAAGTGATGCTGCTTCTCACTGCCTCCTGGAACCCCTTCAAATGCCCCAGACAATTTGGCCCTCTCTGCTTTCCTGCGCACGCTATCCTCAAAAGCACCTTTTTTCACTTTCGGCGCTGTTTGGAGCAAAAAAGACAAACGTCCAGCTTTTGCTGCCACAGCAAAGGTGCCAGCGGGGAAAAGTGATGCTGGTCCTCACTGCCTCCTGGAACCCCTTCAAATGCCCCACACAATTTGGCCCTCTCTGCTTTCCTGCGCACGCTATCCTCAAAAGCACCTTTTTTCACTTTCGGCGCTTTTGGAGCAAAAAAGACAAACGTCCAGCTTTTGCTGCCACAGCAAAGGTGCTAGCGGGGAAAAGTGATGCTGGTCCTCACTGCCTCCTGGAACCCCTTCAAATGCCCCAGACAATTTGGCCCTCTCTGCTTTCCTGCGCACGCTATCCTCAAAAGCACCTTTTTTCACTTTCGGCGCTGTTTGGAGCAAAAAAGACAAACGTCCAGCTTTTGCTGCCACAGCAAAGGTGCCAGCGGGGAAAAGTGATGCTGCTTCTCACTGCCTCCTGGAACCCCTTCAAATGCCCCAGACAATTTGGCCCTCTCTGCTTTCCTGCGCACGCTATCCTCAAAAGCACCTTTTTTCACTTTCGGCGCTGTTTGGAGCAAAAAAGACAAACGTCCAGCTTTTGCTGCCACAGCAAAGGTGCCAGCAGGGAAAAGTGATGCTGCTTCTCACTGCCTCCTGGAACCCCTTCAAATGCCCCAGACAATTTGGCCCTCTCTGCTTTCCTGCGCACGCTATCCTCAAAAGCATCTTTTTTCACTTTCGGCGCCCTCCGGAGGAAAAAAGACAAACGTCCAGCTTTTGCTGCCACAGCAAAGGTGCCAGCGGGGAAAAGTGATGCTGCTTCTCACTGCCTCCTGGAACCCCTTCAAATGCCCCAGACAATTTGGCCCTCTCTGCTTTCCTGCGCACTCTATCCTCAAAAGCACCTTTTTTCACTTTCGGCGCCCTCCGGAGGAAAAAAGACAAACGTCCAGCTTTTGCTGCCACAGCAAAGGTGCCAGCGGGGAAAAGTGATGCTGGTCCTCACTGCCTCCTGGAACCCCTTCAAATGCCCCAGACAATTTGGCCCTCTCTGCTTTCCTGCGCACACTATCCTCAAATGCACCTTTTTTCACTTTCGGCGCTGTTTGGAGCAAAAAAGACAAACGTCCAGCTTTTGCTGCCACAGCAAAGGTGCCAGTGGGGAAAAGTGATGCTGGTCGTCACTGCCTCCTGGAACCCCTTCAAATGCCCCACACAATTTGGCCCTCTCTGCTTTCCTGCGCACGCTATCCTCAAAAGCACCTTTTTTCACTTTCGGCGCTGTTTGGAGCAAAAAAGACAAATGTCCAGCTTTTGCTGCCACAGCAAAGGTGCCAGCGGGGAAAAGTGATGCTGCTTCTCACTGCCTCCTGGAACCCCTTCAAATGCCCCAGACAATTTGGCCCTCTCTGCTTTCCTGCGCACGCTATCCTCAAAAGCACCTTTTTTCACTTTCGGCGCTGTTTGGAGCAAAAAAGACAAATGTCCAGCTTTTGCTGCCACAGCAAAGGTGCCAGCGGGGAAAAGTGATGCTGGTCCTCACTGCCTCCTGGAACCCCTTCAAATGCCCCAGACAATTTGGCCCTCTCTGCTTTCCTGCGCACGCTATCCTCAAAAGCACCTTTTTTCACTTTCGTCGCCCTCCGGAGGAAAAAAGACAAATGTCCAGCTTTTGCTGCCACAGCAAAGGTGCCAGCGGGGAAAAGTGATGCTGGTCCTCACTGCTTCCTGGAACCCCTTCAAATGCCCCAGACAATATGGCCCTCTCTGCTTTCCTGCGCACTCTATCCTCAAAAGCACCTTTTTTCACTTTCGGCGCTGTTTGGAGCAAAAAAGACAAACGTCCAGCTTTTGCTGCCACAGCAAAGGTGCCAGCGGGGAAAAGTGATGCTGGTCCTCACTGCCTCCTGGAACCCCTTCAAATGCCCCAGACAATTTGGCCCTCTCTGCTTTCCTGCGCACGCTATCCTCAAATGCACCTTTTTTCACTTTCGGCGCTGTTCGGAGCAAAAAAGACAAACGTCCAGCTTTTGCTGCCACAGCAAAGGTGCCAGCGGGGAAAAGTGATGCTGGTCCTCACTGCCTCCTGGAACCCTTTCAAATGCCCCAGACAATTTGGCCCTCTCTGCTTTCCTGCGCACGCTATCCTCAAAAGCACCTTTTTTCACTTTCGGCGCTGTTTGGAGCAAAAAAGACAAACGTCCAGCTTTTGCTGCCACAGCAAAGGTGCCAGCGGGGAAAAGTGATGCTGGTCCTCACTGCCTCCTGGAACCCCTTCAAATGCCCCACACAATTTGGCCCTCTCTGCTTTCCTGCGCACGCTATCCTCAAAAGCACCTTTTTTCACTTTCGGCGCCCTCCGGAGGAAAAAAGACAAACGTCCAGCTTTTGCTGCCACAGCAAAGGTGCCAGCGGGGAAAAGTGATGCTGCTTCTCACTGCCTCCTGGAACCCCTTCAAATGCCCCACACAATTTGGCCCTCTCTGCTTTCCTGCGCACGCTATCCTCAAAAGCACCTTTTTTCACTTTCGGCCCCCTCCGGAGGAAAAAAGACAAATGTCCAGCTTTTGCTGCCACAGCAAAGGTGCCAGCGGGGAAAAGTGATGCTGGTCGTCACTGCTTCCTGGAACCCCTTCAAATGCCCCAGACAATTTGGCCCTCTCTGCTTTCCTGCGCACTCTATCCTCAAAAGCACCTTTTTTCACTTTTGGCGCTGTTTGGAGCAAAAAAGACAAACGTCCAGCTTTTGCTGCCACAGCAAAGGTGCCAGCGGGGAAAAGTGATGCTGGTCCTCACTGCCTCCTGGAACCCCTTCAAATGCCCCAGACAATTTGGCCCTCTCTGCTTTCCTGCGCACGCTATCCTCAAAAGCACCTTTTTTCACTTTCGGCGCTGTTTGGAGCAAAAAAGACAAACGTCCAGCTTTTGCTGCCACAGCAAAGGTGCCAGCGGGGAAAAGTGATGCTGGTCCTCACTGCCTCCTGGAACCCCTTCAAATGCCCCACACAATTTGGCCCTCTCTGCTTTCCTGCGCACGCTATCCTCAAATGCAACTTTTTTCACTTTCGGCGCTGTTTGGAGCAAAAAAGACAAACGTCCAGCTTTTGCTGCCACAGCAAAGGTGCCAGCGGGGAAAAGTGATGCTGGTCCTCACTGCCTCCTGGAACCCCTTCAAATGCCCCAGACAATTTGGCCCTCTCTGCTTTCCTGCGCACGCTATCCTCAAAAGCACCTTTTTTCACTTTCGGCGCCCTCCGGAGGAAAAAAGACAAACGTCCAGCTTTTGCTGCCACAGCAAAGGTGCCAGCGGGGAAAAGTGATGCTGGTCCTCACTGCCTCCTGGAACCCCTTCAAATGCCCCAGACAATTTGGCCCTCTCTGCTTTCCTGCGCACGCTATCCTCAAATGCACCTTTTTTCACTTTCGGCGCTGTTTGGAGCAAAAAAGACAAACGTCCAGCTTTTGCTGCCACAGCAAAGGTGCCAGCGGGGAAAAGTGATGCTGCTTCTCACTGCCTCCTGGAACCCCTTCAAATGCCCCAGACAATTTGGCCCTCTCTGCTTTCCTGAAAAGTCTATCCTCAAAAGCACCTTTTTTCACTTTCGGCGCTTTTGGAGCAAAAAAGACTAACGTCCAGCTTTTGCTGCCACAGCAAAGGTGCCAGCGGGGAAAAGTGATGCTGCTTCTCACTGCCTCCTGGAACCCCTTCAAATGCCCCAGACAATTTGGCCCTCTCTGCTTTCCTGCGCACGCTATCCTCAAAAGCACCTTTTTTCACTTTCGGCGCTGTTTGGAGCAAAAAAGACAAACGTCCAGCTTTTGCTGCCACAGCAAAGGTGCCAGCGGGGAAAAGTGATGCTGGTCCTCACTGCCTCCTGGAACCCCTTCAAATGCCCCACACAATTTGGCCCTCTCTGCTTTCCTGCGCACGCTATCCTCAAAAGCACCTTTTTTCACTTTCGGCGCTGTTTGGAGCAAAAAAGACAAACGTCCAGCTTTTGCTGCCACAGCAAAGGTGCCAGCGGGGAAAAGTGATGCTGGTCCTCACTGCCTCCTGGAACCCCTTCAAATGCCCCAGACAATTTGGCCCTCTCTGCTTTCCTGCGCACGCTATCCTCAAAAGCACCTTTTTTCACTTTCGGCCCTGTTTGGAGCAAAAAAGACAAACGTCCAGCTTTTGCTGCCACAGCAAAGGTGCCAGCGGGGAAAAGTGATGCTGGTCCTCACTGCCTCCTGGAACCCCTTCAAATGCCCCAGACAATTTGGCCCTCTCTGCTTTCCTGCGCACGCTATCCTCAAATGCACCTTTTTTCACTTTCGGCGCTGTTTGGAGCAAAAAAGACAAACGTCCAGCTTTTGCTGCCACAGCAAAGGTGCCAGTGGGGAAAAGTTATGCTGGTCCTCACTGCCTCCTGGAACCCCTTCAAATGCCCCAGACAATTTGGCCCTCTCTGCTTTCCTGCGCACTCTATCCTCAAAAGCAGCTTTTTTCACTTTCGGCGCTGTTTGGAGCAAAAAAGACAAACGTCCAGCTTTTGCTGCCACAGCAAAGGTGCCAGCGGGGAAAAGTGATGCTGGTCCTCACTGCCTCCTGGAACCCCTTCAAATGCCCCACACAATTTGGCCCTCTCTGCTTTCCTGCGCACGCTATCCTCAAAAGCACCTTTTTTCACTTTCGGCGCTGTTTGGAGCAAAAAAGACAAACGTCCAGCTTTTGCTGCCACAGCAAAGGTGCCAGCGGGGAAAAGTGATGCTGCTTCTCACTGCCTCCTGGAACCCCTTCAAATGCCCCAGACAATTTGGCCCTCTCTGCTTTCCTGAAAAGTCTATCCTCAAAAGCACCTTTTTTCACTTTCGGCGCTTTTGGAGCAAAAAAGACTAACGTCCAGCTTTTGCTGCCACAGCAAAGGTGCCAGCGGGGGAAAAGTGATGCTGCTTCTCACTGCCTCCTGGAACCCCTTCAAATGCCCCAGACAATTTGGCCCTCTCTGCTTTCCTGCGCACGCTATCCTCAAATGCACCTTTTTTCACTTTCGGCGCTGTTTGGAGCAAAAAAGACAAACGTCCAGCTTTTGCTGCCACAGCAAAGGTGCCAGCGGGGAAAAGTGATGCTGGTCCTCACTGCCTCCTGGAACCCCTTCAAATGCCCCACACAATTTGGCCCTCTCTGCTTTCCTGCGCACGCTATCCTCAAAAGCACCTTTTTTCACTTTCGGCGCTGTTTGGAGCAAAAAAGACAAACGTCCAGCTTTTGCTGCCACAGCAAAGGTGCCAGCGGGGAAAAGTGATGCTGCTTCTCACTGCCTCCTGGAACCCCTTCAAATGCCCCACACAATTTGGCCCTCTCTGCTTTCCTGCGCACGCTATCCTCAAATGCACCTTTTTTCACTTTTGGCGCTGTTTGGAGCAAAAAAGACAAACGTCCAGCTTTTGCTGCCACAGCAAAGGTGCCAGCGGGGAAAAGTGATGCTGGTCCTCACTGCCTCCTGGAACCCCTTCAAATGCCCCAGACAATTTGGCCCTCTCTGCTTTCCTGCGCACGCTATCCTCAAATGCACCTTTTTTCACTTTCGGCGCTGTTTGGAGCAAAAAAGACAAACGTCCAGCTTTTGCTGCCACAGCAAAGGTGCCAGCGGGGAAAAGTGATGCTGGTCCTCACTGCCTCCTGGAACCCCTTCAAATGCCCCACACAATTTGGCCCTCTCTGCTTTCCTGCGCACGCTATCCTCAAATGCACCTTTTTTCACTTTCGGCGCTGTTTGGAGCAAAAAAGACAAACGTCCAGCTTTTGCTGCCACAGCAAAGGTGCCAGTGGGGAAAAGTGATGCTGGTCCTCACTGCCTCCTGGAACCCCTTCAAATGCCCCAGACAATTTGGCCCTCTCTGCTTTCCTGCGCACGCTATCCTCAAAGCAGCTTTTTTCACTTTCGGCGCTGTTTGGAGCAAAAAAGACAAATGTCCAGCTTTTGCTGCCACAGCAAAGGTGCCAGCGGGGAAAAGTGATGCTGGTCCTCACTGCCTCCTGGAACCCCTTCAAATGCCCCAGACAATTTGGCCCTCTCTGCTTTCCTGCGCACGCTATCCTCAAAAGCACCTTTTTTCACTTTCGTCGCCCTCCGGAGGAAAAAAGACAAATGTCCAGCTTTTGCTGCCACAGCAAAGGTGCCAGCGGGGAAAAGTGATGCTGGTCCTCACTGCTTCCTGGAACCCCTTCAAATGCCCCAGACAATATGGCCCTCTCTGCTTTCCTGCGCACTCTATCCTCAAAAGCACCTTTTTTCACTTTCGGCGCTGTTTGGAGCAAAAAAGACAAACGTCCAGCTTTTGCTGCCACAGCAAAGGTGCCAGCGGGGAAAAGTGATGCTGGTCCTCACTGCCTCCTGGAACCCCTTCAAATGCCCCACACAATTTGGCCCTCTCTGCTTTCCTGAAAAGTCTATCCTCAAAAGCACCTTTTTTCACTTTCGGCGCTGTTTGGAGCAAAAAAGACAAACGTCCAGCTTTTGCTGCCACAGCAAAGGTGCCAGCGGGAAAAGTGATGCTGGTCCTCACTGCCTCCTGGAACCCCTTCAAATGCCCCAGACAATTTGGCCCTTACTGCTTTCCTGCGCACTCTATCCTCAAAAGCAGCTTTTTTCACTTTCGGCGCTGTTTGGAGCAAAAAGACAAACGTCCAGCTTTTGCTGCCACAGCAAAGGTGCCAGCGGGGAAAAGTGATGCTGGTCCTCACTGCCTCCTGGAACCCCTTCAAATGCCCCAGACAATTTGGCCCTCTCTGCTTTCCTGCGCACGCTATCCTCAAAAGCACCTTTTTTCACTTTCGGCGCTGTTTTGGAGCAAAAAAGACAAACGTCCAGCTTTTGCTGCCACAGCAAAGGTGCCAGCGGGGAAAAGTGATGCTGCTTCTCACTGCCCTCCTGACCCCTTCAAATGCCCCAGACAATTTGGCCCTCTCTGCTTTCCTGAAAAGTCTATCCTCAAAAGCACCTTTTTTCACTTTCGGCGCTTTTGGAGCAAAAAAGACTAACGTCCAGCTTTTGCTGCCACAGCAAAGGTGCCAGCGGGGAAAAGTGATGCTGCTTCTCACTGCCTCCTGGAATCCCTTCAAATGCCCCAGACAATTTGGCCCTCTCTGCTTTCCTGCGCACGCTATCCTCAAAAGCACCTTTTTTCACTTTCGGCGCTGTTTGGAGCAAAAAAGACAAACGTCCAGCTTTTGCTGCCACAGCAAAGGTGCCAGCGGGGAAAAGTGATGCTGGTCCTCACTGCCTCCTGGAACCCCTTCAAATGCCCCACACAATTTGGCCCTCTCTGCTTTCCTGCGCACGCTATCCTCAAAAGCACCTTTTTTCACTTTCGGCGCTGTTTGGAGCAAAAAAGACAAACGTCCAGCTTTTGCTGCCACAGCAAAGGTGCCAGCGGGGAAAAGTGATGCTGCTTCTCACTGCCTCCTGGAACCCCTTCAAATGCCCCAGACAATTTGGCCCTCTCTGCTTTCCTGCGCACGCTATCCTCAAATGCACCTTTTTTCACTTTTGGCGCTGTTTGGAGCAAAAAAGACAAACGTCCAGCTTTTGCTGCCACAGCAAAGGTGCCAGCGGGGAAAAGTGATGCTGGTCCTCACTGCCTCCTGGAACCCCTTCAAATGCCCCAGACAATTTGGCCCTCTCTGCTTTCCTGCGCACGCTATCCTCAAATGCACCTTTTTTCACTTTCGGCGCTGTTTGGAGCAAAAAAGACAAACGTCCAGCTTTTGCTGCCACAGCAAAGGTGCCAGCGGGGAAAAGTGATGCTGGTCCTCACTGCCTCCTGGAACCCCTTCAAATGCCCCACACAATTTGGCCCTCTCTGCTTTCCTGCGCACGCTATCCTCAAAAGCACCTTTCTTCACTTTCGGCGCTGTTTGGAGCAAAAAAGACAAACGTCCAGCTTTTGCTGCCACAGCAAAGGTGCCAGCGGGGAAAAGTGATGCTGGTCCTCACTGCCTCCTGGAACCCCTTCAAATGCCCCACATAATTTGGCCCTCTCTGCTTTCCTGCGCACGCTATCCTCAAATGCACCTTTTTTCACTTTCGGCGCTGTTTGGAGCAAAAAAGACAAACGTCCAGCTTTTGCTGCCACAGCAAAGGTGCCAGTGGGGAAAAGTGATGCTGGTCCTCACTGCCTCCTGGAACCCCTTCAAATGCCCCAGACAATTTGGCCCTCTCTGCTTTCCTGCGCACGCTATCCTCAAAAGCAGCTTTTTTCACTTTCGGCGCTGTTTGGAGCAAAAAAGACAAACGTCCAGCTTTTGCTGCCACAGCAAAGGTGCCAGCGGGGAAAAGTGATGCTGGTCCTCACTGCCTCCTGGAACCCCTTCAAATGCCCCAGACAATTTGGCCCTCTCTGCTTTCCTGCGCACGCTATCCTCAAAAGCACCTTTTTTCACTTTCGGCCCCCTCCGGAGGAAAAAAGACAAATGTCCAGCTTTTGCTGCCACAGCAAAGGTGCCAGCGGGGAAAAGTGATGCTGGTCCTCACTGCTTCCTGGAACCCCTTCAAATGCCCCAGACAATATGGCCCTCTCTGCTTTCCTGCGCACTCTATCCTCAAAAGCACCTTTTTTCACTTTCGGCGCTGTTTGGAGCAAAAAAGACAAACGTCCAGCTTTTGCTGCCACAGCAAAGGTGCCAGCGGGGAAAAGTGATGCTGGTCCTCACTGCCTCCTGGAACCCCTTCAAATGCCCCAGACAATTTGGCCCTCTCTGCTTTCCTGCGCACGCTATCCTCAAATGCACCTTTTTTCACTTTCGGCGCTGTTTGGAGCAAAAAAGACAAACGTCCAGCTTTTGCTGCCACAGCAAAGGTGCCAGCGGGGAAAAGTGATGCTGGTCCTCACTGCCTCCTGGAACCCTTTCAAATGCCCCAGACAATTTGGCCCTCTCTGCTTTCCTGCGCACGCTATCCTCAAAAGCACCTTTTTTCACTTTCGGCGCTGTTTGGAGCAAAAAAGACAAACGTCCAGCTTTTGCTGCCACAGCAAAGGTGCCAGCGGGGAAAAGTGATGCTGGTCCTCACTGCCTCCTGGAACCCCTTCAAATGCCCCAGACAATTTGGCCCTCTCTGCTTTCCTGAAAAGTCTATCCTCAAAAGCACCTTTTTTCACTTTCGGCGCTTTTGGAGCAAAAAAGACTAACGTCCAGCTTTTGCTGCCACAGCAAAGGTGCCAGCGGGGAAAAGTGATGCTGCTTCTCACTGCCTCCTGGAACCCCTTCAAATGCCCCAGACAATTTGGCCCTCTCTGCTTTCCTGCGCACGCTATCCTCAAAAGCACCTTTTTTCACTTTCGGCGCTGTTTGGAGCAAAAAAGACAAACGTCCAGCTTTTGCTGCCACAGCAAAGGTGCCAGCGGGGAAAAGTGATGCTGGTCCTCACTGCCTCCTGGAACCCCTTCAAATGCCCCAGACAATTTGGCCCTCTCTGCTTTCCTGCGCACGCTATCCTCAAAAGCACCTTTTTTCACTTTCGTCGCCCTCCGGAGGAAAAAAGACAAATGTCCAGCTTTTGCTGCCACAGCAAAGGTGCCAGCGGGGAAAAGTGATGCTGGTCCTCACTGCTTCCTGGAACCCCTTCAAATGCCCCAGACAATATGGCCCTCTCTGCTTTCCTGCGCACTCTATCCTCAAAAGCACCTTTTTTCACTTTCGGCGCTGTTTGGAGCAAAAAAGACAAACGTCCAGCTTTTGCTGCCACAGCAAAGGTGCCAGCGGGGAAAAGTGATGCTGGTCCTCACTGCCTCCTGGAACCCCTTCAAATGCCCCAGACAATTTGGCCCTCTCTGCTTTCCTGCGCACGCTATCCTCAAATGCACCTTTTTTCACTTTCGGCGCTGTTCGGAGCAAAAAAGACAAACGTCCAGCTTTTGCTGCCACAGCAAAGGTGCCAGCAGGGAAAAGTGATGCTGGTCCTCACTGCCTCCTGGAACCCTTTCAAATGCCCCAGACAATTTGGCCCTCTCTGCTTTCCTGCGCACGCTATCCTCAAAAGCACCTTTTTTCACTTTCGGCGCTGTTTGGAGCAAAAAAGACAAACGTCCAGCTTTTGCTGCCACAGCAAAGGTGCCAGCGGGGAAAAGTGATGCTGGTCCTCACTGCCTCCTGGAACCCCTTCAAATGCCCCAGACAATTTGGCCCTCTCTGCTTTCCTGAAAAGTCTATCCTCAAAAGCACCTTTTTTCACTTTCGGCGCTTTTGGAGCAAAAAAGACTAACGTCCAGCTTTTGCTGCCACAGCAAAGGTGCCAGCGGGGAAAAGTGATGCTGCTTCTCACTGCCTCCTGGAACCCCTTCAAATGCCCCAGACAATTTGGCCCTCTCTGCTTTCCTGCGCACGCTATCCTCAAAAGCACCTTTTTTCACTTTCGGCGCTGTTTGGAGCAAAAAAGACAAACGTCCAGCTTTTGCTGCCACAGCAAAGGTGCCAGCGGGGAAAAGTGATGCTGGTCCTCACTGCCTCCTGGAACCCCTTCAAATGCCCCACACAATTTGGCCCTCTCTGCTTTCCTGCGCACGCTATCCTCAAAAGCACCTTTTTTCACTTTCGGCGCCCTCCGGAGGAAAAAAGACAAACGTCCAGCTTTTGCTGCCACAGCAAAGGTGCCAGCGGGGAAAAGTGATGCTGGTCCTCACTGCCTCCTGGAACCCCTTCAAATGCCCCAGACAATTTGGCCCTCTCTGCTTTCCTGCGCACGCTATCCTCAAATGCACCTTTTTTCACTTTCGGAGCTGTTTGGAGCAAAAAAGACAAACGTCCAGCTTTTGCTGCCACAGCAAAGGTGCCAGCGGGGAAAAGTGATGCTGGTCCTCACTGCCTCCTGGAACCCCTTCAAATGCCCCACACAATTTGGCCCTCTCTGCTTTCCTGCGCACGCTATCCTCAAAAGCACCTTTTTTCACTTTCGGCGCCCTCCGGAGGAAAAAAGACAAACGTCCAGCTTTTGCTGCCACAGCAAAGGTGCCAGCGGGGAAAAGTGATGCTGCTTCTCACTGCCTCCTGGAACCCCTTCAAATGCCCCACACAATTTGGCCCTCTCTGCTTTCCTGCGCACGCTATCCTCAAAAGCACCTTTTTTCACTTTCGGCCCCCTCCGGAGGAAAAAAGACAAATGTCCAGCTTTTGCTGCCACAGCAAAGGTGCCAGCGGGGAAAAGTGATGCTGGTCCTCACTGCTTCCTGGAACCCCTTCAAATGCCCCAGACAATTTGGCCCTCTCTGCTTTCCTGCGCACTCTATCCTCAAAAGCACCTTTTTTCACTTTTGGCGCTGTTTGGAGCAAAAAAGACAAACGTCCAGCTTTTGCTGCCACAGCAAAGGTGCCAGCGGGGAAAAGTGATGCTGGTCCTCACTGCCTCCTGGAACCCCTTCAAATGCCCCACACAATTTGGCCCTCTCTGCTTTCCTGCGCACGCTATCCTCAAAAGCACCTTTTTTCACTTTCGGCGCTGTTTGGAGCAAAAAAGACAAACGTCCAGCTTTTGCTGCCACAGCAAAGGTGCCAGCGGGGAAAAGTGATGCTGGTCCTCACTGCCTCCTGGAACCCCTTCAAATGCCCCACACAATTTGGCCCTCTCTGCTTTCCTGCGCACGCTATCCTCAAATGCACCTTTTTTCACTTTCGGAGCTGTTTGGAGCAAAAAAGACAAACGTCCAGCTTTTGCTGCCACAGCAAAGGTGCCAGCGGGGAAAAGTGATGCTGGTCCTCACTGCTTCCTGGAACCCCTTCAAATGCCCCAGACAATTTGGCCCTCTCTGCTTTCCTGCGCACTCTATCCTCAAAAGCACCTTTTTTCACTTTTGGCGCTGTTTGGAGCAAAAAAGACAAACGTCCAGCTTTTGCTGCCACAGCAAAGGTGCCAGCGGGGAAAAGTGATGCTGGTCCTCACTGCCTCCTGGAACCCCTTCAAATGCCCCAGACAATTTGGCCCTCTCTGCTTTCCTGCGCACGCTATCCTCAAAAGCACCTTTTTTCACTTTCGGCGCTGTTTGGAGCAAAAAAGACAAACGTCCAGCTTTTGCTGCCACAGCAAAGGTGCCAGCGGGGAAAAGTGATGCTGGTCCTCACTGCCTCCTGGAACCCCTTCAAATGCCCCACACAATTTGGCCCTCTCTGCTTTCCTGCGCACACTATCCTCAAATGCAACTTTTTTCACTTTCGGCGCTGTTTGGAGCAAAAAAGACAAACGTCCAGCTTTTGCTGCCACAGCAAAGGTGCCAGCGGGGAAAAGTGATGCTGGTCCTCACTGCCTCCTGGAACCCCTTCAAATGCCCCAGACAATTTGGCCCTCTCTGCTTTCCTGCGCACGCTATCCTCAAAAGCACCTTTTTTCACTTTCGGCGCCCTCCGGAGGAAAAAAGACAAACGTCCAGCTTTTGCTGCCACAGCAAAGGTGCCAGCGGGGAAAAGTGATGCTGGTCCTCACTGCCTCCTGGAACCCCTTCAAATGCCCCAGACAATTTGGCCCTCTCTGCTTTCCTGCGCACGCTATCCTCAAAAGCACCTTTTTTCACTTTCGTCGCCCTCCGGAGGAAAAAAGACAAATGTCCAGCTTTTGCTGCCACAGCAAAGGTGCCAGCGGGGAAAAGTGATGCTGGTCCTCACTGCTTCCTGGAACCCCTTCAAATGCCCCAGACAATATGGCCCTCTCTGCTTTCCTGCGCACTCTATCCTCAAAAGCACCTTTTTTCACTTTCGGCGCTGTTTGGAGCAAAAAAGACAAACGTCCAGCTTTTGCTGCCACAGCAAAGGTGCCAGCGGGGAAAAGTGATGCTGGTCCTCACTGCCTCCTGGAACCCCTTCAAATGCCCCACACAATTTGGCCCTCTCTGCTTTCCTGCGCACGCTATCCTCAAATGCACCTTTTTTCACTTTCGGCGCTGTTCGGAGCAAAAAAGACAAACGTCCAGCTTTTGCTGCCACAGCAAAGGTGCCAGCGGGGAAAAGTGATGCTGGTCCTCACTGCCTCCTGGAACCCTTTCAAATGCCCCAGACAATTTGGCCCTCTCTGCTTTCCTGCGCACGCTATCCTCAAAAGCACCTTTTTTCACTTTCGGCGCTGTTTGGAGCAAAAAAGACAAACGTCCAGCTTTTGCTGCCACAGCAAAGGTGCCAGCGGGGAAAAGTGATGCTGGTCCTCACTGCCTCCTGGAACCCCTTCAAATGCCCCAGACAATTTGGCCCTCTCTGCTTTCCTGAAAAGTCTATCCTCAAAAGCACCTTTTTTCACTTTCGGCGCTTTTGGAGCAAAAAAGACTAACGTCCAGCTTTTGCTGCCACAGCAAAGGTGCCAGCGGGGAAAAGTGATGCTGGTCCTCACTGCCTCCTGGAACCCCTTCAAATGCCCCAGACAATTTGGCCCTCTCTGCTTTCCTGCGCACGCTATCCTCAAAAGCACCTTTTTTCACTTTCGGCGCTGTTTGGAGCAAAAAAGACAAACGTCCAGCTTTTGCTGCCACAGCAAAGGTGCCAGCGGGGAAAAGTGATGCTGGTCCTCACTGCCTCCTGGAACCCCTTCAAATGCCCCAGACAATTTGGCCCTCTCTGCTTTCCTGAAAAGTCTATCCTCAAAAGCACCTTTTTTCACTTTCGGCGCTTTTGGAGCAAAAAAGACTAACGTCCAGCTTTTGCTGCCACAGCAAAGGTGCCAGCGGGGAAAAGTGATGCTGCTTCTCACTGCCTCCTGGAACCCCTTCAAATGCCCCAGACAATTTGGCCCTCTCTGCTTTCCTGCGCACGCTATCCTCAAAAGCACCTTTTTTCACTTTCGGCGCTGTTTGGAGCAAAAAAGACAAACGTCCAGCTTTTGCTGCCACAGCAAAGGTGCCAGCGGGGAAAAGTGATGCTGGTCCTCACTGCCTCCTGGAACCCCTTCAAATGCCCCACACAATTTGGCCCTCTCTGCTTTCCTGCGCACGCTATCCTCAAAAGCACCTTTTTTCACTTTCGGCGCCCTCCGGAGGAAAAAAGACAAACGTCCAGCTTTTGCTGCCACAGCAAAGGTGCCAGCGGGGAAAAGTGATGCTGGTCCTCACTGCCTCCTGGAACCCCTTCAAATGCCCCAGACAATTTGGCCCTCTCTGCTTTCCTGCGCACGCTATCCTCAAATGCACCTTTTTTCACTTTCGGAGCTGTTTGGAGCAAAAAAGACAAACGTCCAGCTTTTGCTGCCACAGCAAAGGTGCCAGCGGGGAAAAGTGATGCTGGTCCTCACTGCCTCCTGGAACCCCTTCAAATGCCCCACACAATTTGGCCCTCTCTGCTTTCCTGCGCACGCTATCCTCAAAAGCACCTTTTTTCACTTTCGGCGCCCTCCGGAGGAAAAAAGACAAACGTCCAGCTTTTGCTGCCACAGCAAAGGTGCCAGCGGGGAAAAGTGATGCTGCTTCTCACTGCCTCCTGGAACCCCTTCAAATGCCCCACACAATTTGGCCCTCTCTGCTTTCCTGCGCACGCTATCCTCAAAAGCACCTTTTTTCACTTTCGGCCCCCTCCGGAGGAAAAAAGACAAATGTCCAGCTTTTGCTGCCACAGCAAAGGTGCCAGCGGGGAAAAGTGATGCTGGTCCTCACTGCTTCCTGGAACCCCTTCAAATGCCCCAGACAATTTGGCCCTCTCTGCTTTCCTGCGCACTCTATCCTCAAAAGCACCTTTTTTCACTTTTGGCGCTGTTTGGAGCAAAAAAGACAAACGTCCAGCTTTTGCTGCCACAGCAAAGGTGCCAGCGGGGAAAAGTGATGCTGGTCCTCACTGCCTCCTGGAACCCCTTCAAATGCCCCACACAATTTGGCCCTCTCTGCTTTCCTGCGCACGCTATCCTCAAAAGCACCTTTTTTCACTTTCGGCGCTGTTTGGAGCAAAAAAGACAAACGTCCAGCTTTTGCTGCCACAGCAAAGGTGCCAGCGGGGAAAAGTGATGCTGGTCCTCACTGCCTCCTGGAACCCCTTCAAATGCCCCACACAATTTGGCCCTCTCTGCTTTCCTGCGCACGCTATCCTCAAATGCACCTTTTTTCACTTTCGGAGCTGTTTGGAGCAAAAAAGACAAACGTCCAGCTTTTGCTGCCACAGCAAAGGTGCCAGCGGGGAAAAGTGATGCTGGTCCTCACTGCTTCCTGGAACCCCTTCAAATGCCCCAGACAATTTGGCCCTCTCTGCTTTCCTGCGCACTCTATCCTCAAAAGCACCTTTTTTCACTTTTGGCGCTGTTTGGAGCAAAAAAGACAAACGTCCAGCTTTTGCTGCCACAGCAAAGGTGCCAGCGGGGAAAAGTGATGCTGGTCCTCACTGCCTCCTGGAACCCCTTCAAATGCCCCAGACAATTTGGCCCTCTCTGCTTTCCTGCGCACGCTATCCTCAAAAGCACCTTTTTTCACTTTCGGCGCTGTTTGGAGCAAAAAAAGACAAACGTCCAGCTTTTGCTGCCACAGCAAAGGTGCCAGCGGGGAAAAGTGATGCTGGTCCTCACTGCCTCCTGGAACCCCTTCAAATGCCCCACACAATTTGGCCCTCTCTGCTTTCCTGCGCACACTATCCTCAAATGCAACTTTTTTCACTTTCGGCGCTGTTTGGAGCAAAAAAGACAAACGTCCAGCTTTTGCTGCCACAGCAAAGGTGCCAGCGGGGAAAAGTGATGCTGGTCCTCACTGCCTCCTGGAACCCCTTCAAATGCCCCAGACAATTTGGCCCTCTCTGCTTTCCTGCGCACGCTATCCTCAAAAGCACCTTTTTTCACTTTCGGCGCCCTCCGGAGGAAAAAAGACAAACGTCCAGCTTTTGCTGCCACAGCAAAGGTGCCAGCGGGGAAAAGTGATGCTGGTCCTCACTGCCTCCTGGAACCCCTTCAAATGCCCCAGACAATTTGGCCCTCTCTGCTTTCCTGCGCACGCTATCCTCAAAAGCACCTTTTTTCACTTTCGTCGCCCTCCGGAGGAAAAAAGACAAATGTCCAGCTTTTGCTGCCACAGCAAAGGTGCCAGCGGGGAAAAGTGATGCTGGTCCTCACTGCTTCCTGGAACCCCTTCAAATGCCCCAGACAATATGGCCCTCTCTGCTTTCCTGCGCACTCTATCCTCAAAAGCACCTTTTTTCACTTTCGGCGCTGTTTGGAGCAAAAAAGACAAACGTCCAGCTTTTGCTGCCACAGCAAAGGTGCCAGCGGGGAAAAGTGATGCTGGTCCTCACTGCCTCCTGGAACCCCTTCAAATGCCCCACACAATTTGGCCCTCTCTGCTTTCCTGCGCACGCTATCCTCAAATGCACCTTTTTTCACTTTCGGCGCTGTTCGGAGCAAAAAAGACAAACGTCCAGCTTTTGCTGCCACAGCAAAGGTGCCAGCGGGGAAAAGTGATGCTGGTCCTCACTGCCTCCTGGAACCCTTTCAAATGCCCCAGACAATTTGGCCCTCTCTGCTTTCCTGCGCACGCTATCCTCAAAAGCACCTTTTTTCACTTTCGGCGCTGTTTGGAGCAAAAAAGACAAACGTCCAGCTTTTGCTGCCACAGCAAAGGTGCCAGCGGGGAAAAGTGATGCTGGTCCTCACTGCCTCCTGGAACCCCTTCAAATGCCCCAGACAATTTGGCCCTCTCTGCTTTCCTGAAAAGTCTATCCTCAAAAGCACCTTTTTTCACTTTCGGCGCTTTTGGAGCAAAAAAGACTAACGTCCAGCTTTTGCTGCCACAGCAAAGGTGCCAGCGGGGAAAAGTGATGCTGCTTCTCACTGCCTCCTGGAACCCCTTCAAATGCCCCAGACAATTTGGCCCTCTCTGCTTTCCTGCGCACGCTATCCTCAAAAGCACCTTTTTTCACTTTCGGCGCTGTTTGGAGCAAAAAAGACAAACGTCCAGCTTTTGCTGCCACAGCAAAGGTGCCAGCGGGGAAAAGTGATGCTGGTCCTCACTGCCTCCTGGAACCCCTTCAAATGCCCCACACAATTTGGCCCTCTCTGCTTTCCTGCGCACGCTATCCTCAAAAGCACCTTTTTTCACTTTCGGCGCCCTCCGGAGGAAAAAAGACAAACGTCCAGCTTTTGCTGCCACAGCAAAGGTGCCAGCGGGGAAAAGTGATGCTGGTCCTCACTGCCTCCTGGAACCCCTTCAAATGCCCCACACAATTTGGCCCTCTCTGCTTTCCTGCGCACGCTATCCTCAAATGCACCTTTTTTCACTTTCGGAGCTGTTTGGAGCAAAAAAGACAAACGTCCAGCTTTTGCTGCCACAGCAAAGGTGCCAGCGGGGAAAAGTGATGCTGGTCCTCACTGCCTCCTGGAACCCCTTCAAATGCCCCACACAATTTGGCCCTCTCTGCTTTCCTGCGCACGCTATCCTCAAAAGCACCTTTTTTCACTTTCGGCGCCCTCCGGAGGAAAAAAGACAAACGTCCAGCTTTTGCTGCCACAGCAAAGGTGCCAGCGGGGAAAAGTGATGCTGCTTCTCACTGCCTCCTGGAACCCCTTCAAATGCCCCACACAATTTGGCCCTCTCTGCTTTCCTGCGCACGCTATCCTCAAAAGCACCTTTTTTCACTTTCGGCCCCCTCCGGAGGAAAAAAGACAAATGTCCAGCTTTTGCTGCCACAGCAAAGGTGCCAGCGGGGAAAAGTGATGCTGGTCCTCACTGCTTCCTGGAACCCCTTCAAATGCCCCAGACAATTTGGCCCTCTCTGCTTTCCTGCGCACTCTATCCTCAAAAGCACCTTTTTTCACTTTTGGCGCTGTTTGGAGCAAAAAAGACAAACGTCCAGCTTTTGCTGCCACAGCAAAGGTGCCAGCGGGGAAAAGTGATGCTGGTCCTCACTGCCTCCTGGAACCCCTTCAAATGCCCCACACAATTTGGCCCTCTCTGCTTTCCTGCGCACGCTATCCTCAAAAGCACCTTTTTTCACTTTCGGCGCCCTCCGGAGGAAAAAAGACAAACGTCCAGCTTTTGCTGCCACAGCAAAGGTGCCAGCGGGGAAAAGTGATGCTGGTCCTCACTGCCTCCTGGAACCCCTTCAAATGCCCCACACAATTTGGCCCTCTCTGCTTTCCTGCGCACGCTATCCTCAAATGCACCTTTTTTCACTTTCGGAGCTGTTTGGAGCAAAAAAGACAAACGTCCAGCTTTTGCTGCCACAGCAAAGGTGCCAGCGGGGAAAAGTGATGCTGGTCCTCACTGCCTCCTGGAACCCCTTCAAATGCCCCACACAATTTGGCCCTCTCTGCTTTCCTGCGCACGCTATCCTCAAAAGCACCTTTTTTCACTTTCGGCCCCCTCCGGAGGAAAAAAGACAAATGTCCAGCTTTTGCTGCCACAGCAAAGGTGCCAGCGGGGAAAAGTGATGCTGGTCCTCACTGCTTCCTGGAACCCCTTCAAATGCCCCAGACAATTTGGCCCTCTCTGCTTTCCTGCGCACTCTATCCTCAAAAGCACCTTTTTTCACTTTTGGCGCTGTTTGGAGCAAAAAAGACAAACGTCCAGCTTTTGCTGCCACAGCAAAGGTGCCAGCGGGGAAAAGTGATGCTGGTCCTCACTGCCTCCTGGAACCCCTTCAAATGCCCCAGACAATTTGGCCCTCTCTGCTTTCCTGCGCACGCTATCCTCAAAAGCACCTTTTTTCACTTTCGGCGCTGTTTGGAGCAAAAAAGACAAACGTCCAGCTTTTGCTGCCACAGCAAAGGTGCCAGCGGGGAAAAGTGATGCTGGTCCTCACTGCCTCCTGGAACCCCTTCAAATGCCCCACACAATTTGGCCCTCTCTGCTTTCCTGCGCACGCTATCCTCAAATGCAACTTTTTTCACTTTCGGCGCTGTTTGGAGCAAAAAAGACAAACGTCCAGCTTTTGCTGCCACAGCAAAGGTGCCAGCGGGGAAAAGTGATGCTGGTCCTCACTGCCTCCTGGAACCCCTTCAAATGCCCCAGACAATTTGGCCCTCTCTGCTTTCCTGCGCACGCTATCCTCAAAAGCACCTTTTTTCACTTTCGGCGCCCTCCGGAGGAAAAAAGACAAACGTCCAGCTTTTGCTGCCACAGCAAAGGTGCCAGCGGGGAAAAGTGATGCTGGTCCTCACTGCCTCCTGGAACCCCTTCAAATGCCCCAGACAATTTGGCCCTCTCTGCTTTCCTGCGCACGCTATCCTCAAATGCACCTTTTTTCACTTTCGGCGCTGTTTGGAGCAAAAAAGACAAACGTCCAGCTTTTGCTGCCACAGCAAAGGTGCCAGCGGGGAAAAGTGATGCTGGTCCTCACTGCCTCCTGGAACCCCTTCAAATGCCCCAGACAATTTGGCCCTCTCTGCTTTCCTGAAAAGTCTATCCTCAAAAGCACCTTTTTTCACTTTCGGCGCTTTTGGAGCAAAAAAGACTAACGTCCAGCTTTTGCTGCCACAGCAAAGGTGCCAGCGGGGAAAAGTGATGCTGCTTCTCACTGCCTCCTGGAACCCCTTCAAATGCCCCAGACAATTTGGCCCTCTCTGCTTTCCTGAAAAGTCTATCCTCAAAAGCACCTTTTTTCACTTTCGGCGCTTTTGGAGCAAAAAAGACTAACGTCCAGCTTTTGCTGCCACAGCAAAGGTGCCAGCGGGGAAAAGTGATGCTGGTCCTCACTGCCTCCTGGAACCCCTTCAAATGCCCCACACAATTTGGCCCTCTCTGCTTTCCTGCGCACGCTATCCTCAAAAGCACCTTTCTTCACTTTCGGCGCTGTTTGGAGCAAAAAAGACAAACGTCCAGCTTTTGCTGCCACAGCAAAGGTGCCAGCGGGGAAAAGTGATGCTGGTCCTCACTGCCTCCTGGAACCCCTTCAAATGCCCCACACAATTTGGCCCTCTCTGCTTTCCTGCGCACGCTATCCTCAAATGCACCTTTTTTCACTTTCGGCGCTGTTTGGAGCAAAAAAGACAAACGTCCAGCTTTTGCTGCCACAGCAAAGGTGCCAGTGGGGAAAAGTGATGCTGGTCCTCACTGCCTCCTGGAACCCCTTCAAATGCCCCAGACAATTTGGCCCTCTCTGCTTTCCTGCGCACGCTATCCTCAAAAGCAGCTTTTTTCACTTTCGGCGCTGTTTGGAGCAAAAAAGACAAATGTCCAGCTTTTGCTGCCACAGCAAAGGTGCCAGCGGGGAAAAGTGATGCTGGTCCTCACTGCCTCCTGGAACCCCTTCAAATGCCCCACACAATTTGGCCCTCTCTGCTTTCCTGCGCACTCTATCCTCAAATGCACCTTTTTTCACTTTCGTCGCCCTCCGGAGGAAAAAAGACAAATGTCCAGCTTTTGCTGCCACAGCAAAGGTGCCAGCGGGGAAAAGTGATGCTGGTCCTCACTGCTTCCTGGAACCCCTTCAAATGCCCCAGACAATATGGCCCTCTCTGCTTTCCTGCGCACTCTATCCTCAAAAGCACCTTTTTTCACTTTCGGCGCTGTTTGGAGCAAAAAAGACAAACGTCCAGCTTTTGCTGCCACAGCAAAGGTGCCAGCGGGGAAAAGTGATGCTGGTCCTCACTGCCTCCTGGAACCCCTTCAAATGCCCCAGACAATTTGGCCCTCTCTGCTTTCCTGCGCACGCTATCCTCAAATGCACCTTTTTTCACTTTCGGCGCTGTTTGGAGCAAAAAAGACAAACGTCCAGCTTTTGCTGCCACAGCAAAGGTGCCAGCGGGGAAAAGTGATGCTGGTCCTCACTGCCTCCTGGAACCCTTTCAAATGCCCCAGACAATTTGGCCCTCTCTGCTTTCCTGCGCACGCTATCCTCAAAAGCACCTTTTTTCACTTTCGGCGCTGTTTGGAGCAAAAAAGACAAACGTCCAGCTTTTGCTGCCACAGCAAAGGTGCCAGCGGGGAAAAGTGATGCTGGTCCTCACTGCCTCCTGGAACCCCTTCAAATGCCCCAGACAATTTGGCCCTCTCTGCTTTCCTGCGCACGCTATCCTCAAAAGCACCTTTTTTCACTTTCGGCGCTTTTGGAGCAAAAAAGACTAACGTCCAGCTTTTGCTGCCACAGCAAAGGTGCCAGCGGGGAAAAGTGATGCTGCTTCTCACTGCCTCCTGGAACCCCTTCAAATGCCCCAGACAATTTGGCCCTCTCTGCTTTCCTGCGCACGCTATCCTCAAAAGCACCTTTTTTCACTTTCGGCGCTGTTTGGAGCAAAAAAGACAAACGTCCAGCTTTTGCTGCCACAGCAAAGGTGCCAGCGGGGAAAAGTGATGCTGGTCCTCACTGCCTCCTGGAACCCCTTCAAATGCCCCACACAATTTGGCCCTCTCTGCTTTCCTGCGCACGCTATCCTCAAAAGCACCTTTTTTCACTTTCGGCGCCCTCCGGAGGAAAAAAGACAAACGTCCAGCTTTTGCTGCCACAGCAAAGGTGCCAGCGGGGAAAAGTGATGCTGGTCCTCACTGCCTCCTGGAACCCCTTCAAATGCCCCACACAATTTGGCCCTCTCTGCTTTCCTGCGCACGCTATCCTCAAATGCACCTTTTTTCACTTTCGGCGCTGTTTGGAGCAAAAAAGACAAACGTCCAGCTTTTGCTGCCACAGCAAAGGTGCCAGCGGGGAAAAGTGATGCTGGTCCTCACTGCCTCCTGGAACCCCTTCAAATGCCCCACACAATTTGGCCCTCTCTGCTTTCCTGCGCACGCTATCCTCAAAAGCACCTTTTTTCACTTTCGGCGCCCTCCGGAGGAAAAAAGACAAACGTCCAGCTTTTGCTGCCACAGCAAAGGTGCCAGCGGGGAAAAGTGATGCTGCTTCTCACTGCCTCCTGGAACCCCTTCAAATGCCCCACACAATTTGGCCCTCTCTGCTTTCCTGCGCACGCTATCCTCAAAAGCACCTTTTTTCACTTTCGGCCCCCTCCGGAGGAAAAAAGACAAATGTCCAGCTTTTGCTGCCACAGCAAAGGTGCCAGCGGGGAAAAGTGATGCTGGTCCTCACTGCTTCCTGGAACCCCTTCAAATGCCCCAGACAATTTGGCCCTCTCTGCTTTCCTGCGCACGCTATCCTCAAAAGCACCTTTTTTCACTTTCGGCGCTGTTTGGAGCAAAAAAGACAAACGTCCAGCTTTTGCTGCCACAGCAAAGGTGCCAGCGGGGAAAAGTGATGCTGCTTCTCACTGCCTCCTGGAACCCCTTCAAATGCCCCAGACAATTTGGCCCTCTCTGCTTTCCTGAAAAGTCTATCCTCAAAAGCACCTTTTTTCACTTTCGGCGCTTTTGGAGCAAAAAAGACTAACGTCCAGCTTTTGCTGCCACAGCAAAGGTGCCAGCGGGGAAAAGTGATGCTGCTTCTCACTGCCTCCTGGAACCCCTTCAAATGCCCCAGACAATTTGGCCCTCTCTGCTTTCCTGCGCACGCTATCCTCAAAAGCACCTTTTTTCACTTTCGGCGCCCTCCGGAGCAAAAAAGACAAACGTCCAGCTTTTGCTGCCACAGCAAAGGTGCCAGCGGGGAAAAGTGATGCTGGTCCTCACTGCCTCCTGGAACCCCTTCAAATGCCCCACACAATTTGGCCCTCTCTGCTTTCCTGCGCACGCTATCCTCAAAAGCACCTTTTTTCACTTTCGGCGCTGTTTGGAGCAAAAAAGACAAACGTCCAGCTTTTGCTGCCACAGCAAAGGTGCCAGCGGGGAAAAGTGATGCTGGTCCTCACTGCCTCCTGGAACCCCTTCAAATGCCCCAGACAATTTGGCCCTCTCTGCTTTCCTGCGCACGCTATCCTCAAAAGCACCTTTTTTCACTTTCGGCGCCCTCCGGAGGAAAAAAGACAAACGTCCAGCTTTTGCTGCCACAGCAAAGGTGCCAGCGGGGAAAAGTGATGCTGGTCCTCACTGCCTCCTGGAACCCCTTCAAATGCCCCACACAATTTGGCCCTCTCTGCTTTCCTGCGCACGCTATCCTCAAAAGCACCTTTTTTCACTTTCGGCGCTGTTTGGAGCAAAAAAGACAAACGTCCAGCTTTTGCTGCCACAGCAAAGGTGCCAGCGGGGAAAAGTGATGCTGCTTCTCACTGCCTCCTGGAACCCCTTCAAATGCCCCAGACAATTTGGCCCTCTCTGCTTTCCTGAAAAGTCTATCCTCAAAAGCACCTTTTTTCACTTTCGGCGCTTTTGGAGCAAAAAAGACTAACGTCCAGCTTTTGCTGCCACAGCAAAGGTGCCAGCGGGGAAAAGTGATGCTGCTTCTCACTGCCTCCTGGAACCCCTTCAAATGCCCCAGACAATTTGGCCCTCTCTGCTTTCCTGCGCACGCTATCCTCAAAAGCACCTTTTTTCACTTTCGGCGCTGTTTGGAGCAAAAAAGACAAACGTCCAGCTTTTGCTGCCACAGCAAAGGTGCCAGCGGGGAAAAGTGATGCTGGTCCTCACTGCCTCCTGGAACCCCTTCAAATGCCCCACACAATTTGGCCCTCTCTGCTTTCCTGCGCACGCTATCCTCAAAAGCACCTTTTTTCACTTTCGGCGCTGTTTGGAGCAAAAAAGACAAACGTCCAGCTTTTGCTGCCACAGCAAAGGTGCCAGCGGGGAAAAGTGATGCTGCTTCTCACTGCCTCCTGGAACCCCTTCAAATGCCCCAGACAATTTGGCCCTCTCTGCTTTCCTGCGCACGCTATCCTCAAATGAACCTTTTTTCACTTTCGGCGCTGTTTGGAGCAAAAAAGACAAACGTCCAGCTTTTGCTGCCACAGCAAAGGTGCCAGCGGGGAAAAGTGATGCTGGTCCTCACTGCCTCCTGGAACCCCTTCAAATGCCCCAGACAATTTGGCCCTCTCTGCTTTCCTGCGCACGCTATCCTCAAATGCACCTTTTTTCACTTTCGGCGCTGTTTGGAGCAAAAAAGACAAACGTCCAGCTTTTGCTGCCACAGCAAAGGTGCCAGCGGGGAAAAGTGATGCTGGTCCTCACTGCCTCCTGGAACCCCTTCAAATGCCCCACACAATTTGGCCCTCTCTGCTTTCCTGCGCACGCTATCCTCAAAAGCACCTTTTTTCACTTTCGGCGCTGTTTGGAGCAAAAAAGACAAACGTCCAGCTTTTGCTGCCACAGCAAAGGTGCCAGCGGGGAAAAGTGATGCTGGTCCTCACTGCCTCCTGGAACCCCTTCAAATGCCCCACACAATTTGGCCCTCTCTGCTTTCCTGCGCACGCTATCCTCAAATGCACCTTTTTTCACTTTCGGCGCTGTTTGGAGCAAAAAAGACAAACGTCCAGCTTTTGCTGCCACAGCAAAGGTGCCAGTGGGGAAAAGTGATGCTGGTCCTCACTGCCTCCTGGAACCCCTTCAAATGCCCCAGACAATTTGGCCCTCTCTGCTTTCCTGCGCACGCTATCCTCAAAAGCACCTTTTTTCACTTTCGGCGCTGTTTGGAGCAAAAAAGACAAACGTCCAGCTTTTGCTGCCACAGCAAAGGTGCCAGCGGGGAAAAGTGATGCTGGTCCTCACTGCCTCCTGGAACCCCTTCAAATGCCCCAGACAATTTGGCCCTCTCTGCTTTCCTGCGCACGCTATCCTCAAAAGCACCTTTTTTCACTTTTGGCGCTGTTTGGAGCAAAAAAGACAAACGTCCAGCTTTTGCTGCCACAGCAAAGGTGCCAGCGGGGAAAAGTGATGCTGGTCCTCACTGCCTCCTGGAACCCCTTCAAATGCCCCAGACAATTTGGCCCTCTCTGCTTTCCTGCGCACGCTATCCTCAAAAGCACCTTTTTTCACTTTCGGCGCTGTTTGGAGCAAAAAAGACAAACGTCCAGCTTTTGCTGCCACAGCAAAGGTGCCAGCGGGGAAAAGTGATGCTGGTCCTCACTGCCTCCTGGAACCCCTTCAAATGCCCCACACAATTTGGCCCTCTCTGCTTTCCTGCGCACTCTATCCTCAAAAGCACCTTTTTTCACTTTCGGCGCTGTTTGGAGCAAAAAAGACAAACGTCCAGCTTTTGCTGCCACAGCAAAGGTGCCAGCGGGGAAAAGTGATGCTGCTTCTCACTGCCTCCTGGAACCCCTTCAAATGCCCCAGACAATTTGGCCCTCTCTGCTTTCCTGCGCACGCTATCCTCAAAAGCACCTTTTTTCACTTTCGGCGCCCTCCGGAGGAAAAAAGACAAACGTCCAGCTTTTGCTGCCACAGCAAAGGTTCCAGCGGGGAAAAGTGATGCTGGTCCTCACTGCCTCCTGGAACCCCTTCAAATGCCCCAGACAATTTGGCCCTCTCTGCTTTCCTGCGCACTCTATCCTCAAAAGCACCTTTTTTCACTTTCGGCGCTGTTTGGAGCAAAAAAGACAAACGTCCAGCTTTTGCTGCCACAGCAAAGGTGCCAGCGGGGAAAAGTGATGCTGGTCCTCACTGCCTCCTGGAACCCCTTCAAATGCCCCAGACAATTTGGCCCTCTCTGCTTTCCTGCGCACGCTATCCTCAAAAGCACCTTTTTTCACTTTCGGCGCTGTTTGGAGCAAAAAAGACAAACGTCCAGCTTTTGCTGCCACAGCAAAGGTGCCAGCGGGGAAAAGTGATGCTGGTCCTCACTGCCTCCTGGAACCCCTTCAAATGCCCCAGACAATTTGGCCCTCTCTGCTTTCCTGAAAAGTCTATCCTCAAAAGCACCTTTTTTCACTTTCGGCGCTTTTGGAGCAAAAAAGACAAACGTCCAGCTTTTGCTGCCACAGCAAAGGTGCCAGCGGGGAAAAGTGATGCTGCTTCTCACTGCCTCCTGGAACCCCTTCAAATGCCCCAGACAATTTGGCCCTCTCTGCTTTCCTGCGCACGCTATCCTCAAAAGCACCTTTTTTCACTTTCGGCGCTGTTTGGAGCAAAAAAGACAAACGTCCAGCTTTTGCTGCCACAGCAAAGGTGCCAGCGGGGAAAAGTGATGCTGGTCCTCACTGCCTCCTGGAACCCCTTCAAATGCCCCACACAATTTGGCCCTCTCTGCTTTCCTGCGCACGCTATCCTCAAAAGCACCTTTTTTCACTTTCGGCCCCCTCCGGAGGAAAAAAGACAAATGTCCAGCTTTTGCTGCCACAGCAAAGGTGCCAGCGGGGAAAAGTGATGCTGGTCCTCACTGCTTCCTGGAACCCCTTCAAATGCCCCAGACAATTTGGCCCTCTCTGCTTTCCTGCGCACTCTATCCTCAAAAGCACCTTTTTTCACTTTTGGCGCTGTTTGGAGCAAAAAAGACAAACGTCCAGCTTTTGCTGCCACAGCAAAGGTGCCAGCGGGGAAAAGTGATGCTGGTCCTCACTGCCTCCTGGAACCCCTTCAAATGCCCCAGACAATTTGGCCCTCTCTGCTTTCCTGCGCACGCTATCCTCAAAAGCACCTTTTTTCACTTTCGGCGCTGTTTGGAGCAAAAAAGACAAACGTCCAGCTTTTGCTGCCACAGCAAAGGTGCCAGCGGGGAAAAGTGATGCTGGTCCTCACTGCCTCCTGGAACCCCTTCAAATGCCCCACACAATTTGGCCCTCTCTGCTTTCCTGCGCACGCTATCCTCAAATGCAACTTTTTTCACTTTCGGCGCTGTTTGGAGCAAAAAAGACAAACGTCCAGCTTTTGCTGCCACAGCAAAGGTGCCAGCGGGGAAAAGTGATGCTGGTCCTCACTGCCTCCTGGAACCCCTTCAAATGCCCCAGACAATTTGGCCCTCTCTGCTTTCCTGCGCACGCTATCCTCAAAAGCACCTTTTTTCACTTTCGGCGCCCTCCGGAGGAAAAAAGACAAACGTCCAGCTTTTGCTGCCACAGCAAAGGTGCCAGCGGGGAAAAGTGATGCTGGTCCTCACTGCCTCCTGGAACCCCTTCAAATGCCCCAGACAATTTGGCCCTCTCTGCTTTCCTGCGCACGCTATCCTCAAATGCACCTTTTTTCACTTTCGGCGCTGTTTGGAGCAAAAAAGACAAACGTCCAGCTTTTGCTGCCACAGCAAAGGTGCCAGCGGGGAAAAGTGATGCTGCTTCTCACTGCCTCCTGGAACCCCTTCAAATGCCCCAGACAATTTGGCCCTCTCTGCTTTCCTGAAAAGTCTATCCTCAAAAGCACCTTTTTTCACTTTCGGCGCTTTTGGAGCAAAAAAGACTAACGTCCAGCTTTTGCTGCCACAGCAAAGGTGCCAGCGGGGAAAAGTGATGCTGCTTCTCACTGCCTCCTGGAACCCCTTCAAATGCCCCAGACAATTTCGCCCTCTCTGCTTTCCTGAAAAGTCTATCCTCAAAAGCACCTTTTTTCACTTTCGGCGCTTTTGGAGCAAAAAAGACTAACGTCCAGCTTTTGCTGCCACAGCAAAGGTGCCAGCGGGGAAAAGTGATGCTGCTTCTCACTGCCTCCTGGAACCCCTTCAAATGCCCCAGACAATTTGGCCCTCTCTGCTTTCCTGCGCACGCTATCCTCAAAAGCACCTTTTTTCACTTTCGGCGCTGTTTGGAGCAAAAAAGACAAACGTCCAGCTTTTGCTGCCACAGCAAAGGTGCCAGCGGGGAAAAGTGATGCTGGTCCTCACTGCCTCCTGGAACCCCTTCAAATGCCCCACACAATTTGGCCCTCTCTGCTTTCCTGCGCACGCTATCCTCAAAAGCACCTTTTTTCACTTTCGGCGCTGTTTGGAGCAAAAAAGACAAACGTCCAGCTTTTGCTGCCACAGCAAAGGTGCCAGCGGGGAAAAGTGATGCTGCTTCTCACTGCCTCCTGGAACCCCTTCAAATGCCCCACACAATTTGGCCCTCTCTGCTTTCCTGCGCACGCTATCCTCAAATGCACCTTTTTTCACTTTCGGCGCTGTTTGGAGCAAAAAAGACAAACGTCCAGCTTTTGCTGCCACAGCAAAGGTGCCAGCGGGGAAAAGTGATGCTGGTCCTCACTGCCTCCTGGAACCCCTTCAAATGCCCCACACAATTTGGCCCTCTCTGCTTTCCTGCGCACGCTATCCTCAAATGCACCTTTTTTCACTTTCGGCGCTGTTTGGAGCAAAAAAGACAAACGTCCAGCTTTTGCTGCCACAGCAAAGGTGCCAGCGGGGAAAAGTGATGCTGGTCCTCACTGCCTCCTGGAACCCCTTCAAATGCCCCACACAATTTGGCCCTCTCTGCTTTCCTGCGCACGCTATCCTCAAAAGCACCTTTCTTCACTTTCGGCGCTGTTTGGAGCAAAAAAGACAAACGTCCAGCTTTTGCTGCCACAGCAAAGGTGCCAGCGGGGAAAAGTGATGCTGGTCCTCACTGCCTCCTGGAACCCCTTCAAATGCCCCACACAATTTGGCCCTCTCTGCTTTCCTGCGCACGCTATCCTCAAATGCACCTTTTTTCACTTTCGGCGCTGTTTGGAGCAAAAAAGACAAACGTCCAGCTTTTGCTGCCACAGCAAAGGTGCCAGTGGGGAAAAGTGATGCTGGTCCTCACTGCCTCCTGGAACCCCTTCAAATGCCCCAGACAATTTGGCCCTCTCTGCTTTCCTGCGCACGCTATCCTCAAAAGCAGCTTTTTTCACTTTCGGCGCTGTTTGGAGCAAAAAAGACAAATGTCCAGCTTTTGCTGCCACAGCAAAGGTGCCAGCGGGGAAAAGTGATGCTGGTCCTCACTGCCTCCTGGAACCCCTTCAAATGCCCCACACAATTTGGCCCTCTCTGCTTTCCTGCGCACTCTATCCTCAAATGCACCTTTTTTCACTTTCGTCGCCCTCCGGAGGAAAAAAGACAAATGTCCAGCTTTTGCTGCCACAGCAAAGGTGCCAGCGGGGAAAAGTGATGCTGGTCCTCACTGCTTCCTGGAACCCCTTCAAATGCCCCAGACAATATGGCCCTCTCTGCTTTCCTGCGCACTCTATCCTCAAAAGCACCTTTTTTCACTTTCGGCGCTGTTTGGAGCAAAAAAGACAAACGTCCAGCTTTTGCTGCCACAGCAAAGGTGCCAGCGGGGAAAAGTGATGCTGGTCCTCACTGCCTCCTGGAACCCCTTCAAATGCCCCAGACAATTTGGCCCTCTCTGCTTTCCTGCGCACGCTATCCTCAAATGCACCTTTTTTCACTTTCGGCGCTGTTTGGAGCAAAAAAGACAAACGTCCAGCTTTTGCTGCCACAGCAAAGGTGCCAGCGGGGAAAAGTGATGCTGGTCCTCACTGCCTCCTGGAACCCTTTCAAATGCCCCAGACAATTTGGCCCTCTCTGCTTTCCTGCGCACGCTATCCTCAAAAGCACCTTTTTTCACTTTCGGCGCTGTTTGGAGCAAAAAAGACAAACGTCCAGCTTTTGCTGCCACAGCAAAGGTGCCAGCGGGGAAAAGTGATGCTGGTCCTCACTGCCTCCTGGAACCCCTTCAAATGCCCCAGACAATTTGGCCCTCTCTGCTTTCCTGCGCACGCTATCCTCAAAAGCACCTTTTTTCACTTTCGGCGCTTTTGGAGCAAAAAAGACTAACGTCCAGCTTTTGCTGCCACAGCAAAGGTGCCAGCGGGGAAAAGTGATGCTGCTTCTCACTGCCTCCTGGAACCCCTTCAAATGCCCCAGACAATTTGGCCCTCTCTGCTTTCCTGCGCACGCTATCCTCAAAAGCACCTTTTTTCACTTTCGGCGCTGTTTGGAGCAAAAAAGACAAACGTCCAGCTTTTGCTGCCACAGCAAAGGTGCCAGCGGGGAAAAGTGATGCTGGTCCTCACTGCCTCCTGGAACCCCTTCAAATGCCCCACACAATTTGGCCCTCTCTGCTTTCCTGCGCACGCTATCCTCAAAAGCACCTTTTTTCACTTTCGGCGCCCTCCGGAGGAAAAAAGACAAACGTCCAGCTTTTGCTGCCACAGCAAAGGTGCCAGCGGGGAAAAGTGATGCTGGTCCTCACTGCCTCCTGGAACCCCTTCAAATGCCCCACACAATTTGGCCCTCTCTGCTTTCCTGCGCACGCTATCCTCAAATGCACCTTTTTTCACTTTCGGCGCTGTTTGGAGCAAAAAAGACAAACGTCCAGCTTTTGCTGCCACAGCAAAGGTGCCAGCGGGGAAAAGTGATGCTGGTCCTCACTGCCTCCTGGAACCCCTTCAAATGCCCCACACAATTTGGCCCTCTCTGCTTTCCTGCGCACGCTATCCTCAAAAGCACCTTTTTTCACTTTCGGCGCCCTCCGGAGGAAAAAAGACAAACGTCCAGCTTTTGCTGCCACAGCAAAGGTGCCAGCGGGGAAAAGTGATGCTGCTTCTCACTGCCTCCTGGAACCCCTTCAAATGCCCCACACAATTTGGCCCTCTCTGCTTTCCTGCGCACGCTATCCTCAAAAGCACCTTTTTTCACTTTCGGCCCCCTCCGGAGGAAAAAAGACAAATGTCCAGCTTTTGCTGCCACAGCAAAGGTGCCAGCGGGGAAAAGTGATGCTGGTCCTCACTGCTTCCTGGAACCCCTTCAAATGCCCCAGACAATTTGGCCCTCTCTGCTTTCCTGCGCACGCTATCCTCAAAAGCACCTTTTTTCACTTTCGGCGCTGTTTGGAGCAAAAAAGACAAACGTCCAGCTTTTGCTGCCACAGCAAAGGTGCCAGCGGGGAAAAGTGATGCTGCTTCTCACTGCCTCCTGGAACCCCTTCAAATGCCCCAGACAATTTGGCCCTCTCTGCTTTCCTGAAAAGTCTATCCTCAAAAGCACCTTTTTTCACTTTCGGCGCTTTTGGAGCAAAAAAGACTAACGTCCAGCTTTTGCTGCCACAGCAAAGGTGCCAGCGGGGAAAAGTGATGCTGCTTCTCACTGCCTCCTGGAACCCCTTCAAATGCCCCAGACAATTTGGCCCTCTCTGCTTTCCTGCGCACGCTATCCTCAAAAGCACCTTTTTTCACTTTCGGCGCTGTTTGGAGCAAAAAAGACAAACGTCCAGCTTTTGCTGCCACAGCAAAGGTGCCAGCGGGGAAAAGTGATGCTGGTCCTCACTGCCTCCTGGAACCCCTTCAAATGCCCCACACAATTTGGCCCTCTCTGCTTTCCTGCGCACGCTATCCTCAAAAGCACCTTTTTTCACTTTCGGCGCTGTTTGGAGCAAAAAAGACAAACGTCCAGCTTTTGCTGCCACAGCAAAGGTGCCAGCGGGGAAAAGTGATGCTGGTCCTCACTGCCTCCTGGAACCCCTTCAAATGCCCCAGACAATTTGGCCCTCTCTGCTTTCCTGCGCACGCTATCCTCAAAAGCACCTTTTTTCACTTTCGGCGCCCTCCGGAGGAAAAAAGACAAACGTCCAGCTTTTGCTGCCACAGCAAAGGTGCCAGCGGGGAAAAGTGATGCTGGTCCTCACTGCCTCCTGGAACCCCTTCAAATGCCCCAGACAATTTGGCCCTCTCTGCTTTCCTGCGCACGCTATCCTCAAATGCACCTTTTTTCACTTTCGGCGCTGTTTGGAGCAAAAAAGACAAACGTCCAGCTTTTGCTGCCACAGCAAAGGTGCCAGTGGGGAAAAGTTATGCTGGTCCTCACTGCCTCCTGGAACCCCTTCAAATGCCCCACACAATTTGGCCCTCTCTGCTTTCCTGCGCACTCTATCCTCAAAAGCAGCTTTTTTCACTTTCGGCGCTGTTTGGAGCAAAAAAGACAAACGTCCAGCTTTTGCTGCCACAGCAAAGGTGCCAGCGGGGAAAAGTGATGCTGGTCCTCACTGCCTCCTGGAACCCCTTCAAATGCCCCACACAATTTGGCCCTCTCTGCTTTCCTGCGCACGCTATCCTCAAAAGCACCTTTTTTCACTTTCGGCGCTGTTTGGAGCAAAAAAGACAAACGTCCAGCTTTTGCTGCCACAGCAAAGGTGCCAGCGGGGAAAAGTGATGCTGCTTCTCACTGCCTCCTGGAACCCCTTCAAATGCCCCAGACAATTTGGCCCTCTCTGCTTTCCTGAAAAGTCTATCCTCAAAAGCACCTTTTTTCACTTTCGGCGCTTTTGGAGCAAAAAAGACTAACGTCCAGCTTTTGCTGCCACAGCAAAGGTGCCAGCGGGGAAAAGTGATGCTGCTTCTCACTGCCTCCTGGAACCCCTTCAAATGCCCCAGACAATTTGGCCCTCTCTGCTTTCCTGCGCACGCTATCCTCAAAAGCACCTTTTTTCACTTTCGGCGCTGTTTGGAGCAAAAAAGACAAACGTCCAGCTTTTGCTGCCACAGCAAAGGTGCCAGCGGGGAAAAGTGATGCTGGTCCTCACTGCCTCCTGGAACCCCTTCAAATGCCCCACACAATTTGGCCCTCTCTGCTTTCCTGCGCACGCTATCCTCAAAAGCACCTTTTTTCACTTTCGGCGCTGTTTGGAGCAAAAAAGACAAACGTCCAGCTTTTGCTGCCACAGCAAAGGTGCCAGCGGGGAAAAGTGATGCTGGTCCTCACTGCCTCCTGGAACCCCTTCAAATGCCCCAGACAATTTGGCCCTCTCTGCTTTCCTGCGCACGCTATCCTCAAATGAACCTTTTTTCACTTTTGGCGCTGTTTGGAGCAAAAAAGACAAACGTCCAGCTTTTGCTGCCACAGCAAAGGTGCCAGCGGGGAAAAGTGATGCTGGTCCTCACTGCCTCCTGGAACCCCTTCAAATGCCCCAGACAATTTGGCCCTCTCTGCTTTCCTGCGCACGCTATCCTCAAATGCACCTTTTTTCACTTTCGGCGCTGTTTGGAGCAAAAAAGACAAACGTCCAGCTTTTGCTGCCACAGCAAAGGTGCCAGCGGGGAAAAGTGATGCTGGTCCTCACTGCCTCCTGGAACCCCTTCAAATGCCCCACACAATTTGGCCCTCTCTGCTTTCCTGCGCACGCTATCCTCAAAAGCACCTTTTTTCACTTTCGGCGCTGTTTGGAGCAAAAAAGACAAACGTCCAGCTTTTGCTGCCACAGCAAAGGTGCCAGCGGGGAAAAGTGATGCTGGTCCTCACTGCCTCCTGGAACCCCTTCAAATGCCCCACACAATTTGGCCCTCTCTGCTTTCCTGCGCACGCTATCCTCAAATGCACCTTTTTTCACTTTCGGCGCTGTTTGGAGCAAAAAAGACAAACGTCCAGCTTTTGCTGCCACAGCAAAGGTGCCAGTGGGGAAAAGTGATGCTGGTCCTCACTGCCTCCTGGAACCCCTTCAAATGCCCCAGACAATTTGGCCCTCTCTGCTTTCCTGCGCACGCTATCCTCAAAAGCACCTTTTTTCACTTTCGGCGCTGTTTGGAGCAAAAAAGACAAACGTCCAGCTTTTGCTGCCACAGCAAAGGTGCCAGCGGGGAAAAGTGATGCTGGTCCTCACTGCCTCCTGGAACCCCTTCAAATGCCCCAGACAATTTGGCCCTCTCTGCTTTCCTGCGCACGCTATCCTCAAATGCACCTTTTTTCACTTTTGGCGCTGTTTGGAGCAAAAAAGACAAACGTCCAGCTTTTGCTGCCACAGCAAAGGTGCCAGCGGGGAAAAGTAATGCTGGTCCTCACTGCCTCCTGGAACCCCTTCAAATGCCCCAGACAATTTGGCCCTCTCTGCTTTCCTGCGCACGCTATCCTCAAAAGCACCTTTTTTCACTTTCGGCGCTGTTTGGAGCAAAAAAGACAAACGTCCAGCTTTTGCTGCCACAGCAAAGGTGCCAGCGGGGAAAAGTGATGCTGGTCCTCACTGCCTCCTGGAACCCCTTCAAATGCCCCACACAATTTGGCCCTCTCTGCTTTCCTGCGCACTCTATCCTCAAAAGCACCTTTTTTCACTTTCGGCGCTGTTTGGAGCAAAAAAGACAAACGTCCAGCTTTTGCTGCCACAGCAAAGGTGCCAGCGGGGAAAAGTGATGCTGCTTCTCACTGCCTCCTGGAACCCCTTCAAATGCCCCAGACAATTTGGCCCTCTCTGCTTTCCTGCGCACGCTATCCTCAAAAGCACCTTTTTTCACTTTCGGCGCTGTTTGGAGCAAAAAAGGCAAACGTCCAGCTTTTGCTGCCACAGCAAAGGTGCCAGCGGGGAAAAGTGATGCTGGTCCTCACTGCCTCCTGGAACCCCTTCAAATGCCCCAGACAATTTGGCCCTCTCTGCTTTCCTGCGCACGCTATCCTCAAAAGCACCTTTTTTCACTTTCGGCGCTGTTTGGAGCAAAAAAGACAAACGTCCAGCTTTTGCTGCCACAGCAAAGGTGCCAGCGGGGAAAAGTGATGCTGGTCCTCACTGCCTCCTGGAACCCCTTCAAATGCCCCAGACAATTTGGCCCTCTCTGCTTTCCTGAAAAGTCTATCCTCAAAAGCACCTTTTTTCACTTTCGGCGCTTTTGGAGCAAAAAAGACAAACGTCCAGCTTTTGCTGCCACAGCAAAGGTGCCAGCGGGGAAAAGTGATGCTGCTTCTCACTGCCTCCTGGAACCCCTTCAAATGCCCCAGACAATTTGGCCCTCTCTGCTTTCCTGCGCACGCTATCCTCAAAAGCACCTTTTTTCACTTTCGGCGCTGTTTGGAGCAAAAAAGACAAACGTCCAGCTTTTGCTGCCACAGCAAAGGTGCCAGCGGGGAAAAGTGATGCTGGTCCTCACTGCCTCCTGGAACCCCTTCAAATGCCCCAGACAATTTGGCCCTCTCTGCTTTCCTGCGCACGCTATCCTCAAAAGCACCTTTTTTCACTTTCGGCGCCCTCCGGAGGAAAAAAGACAAACGTCCAGCTTTTGCTGCCACAGCAAAGGTGCCAGCGGGGAAAAGTGATGCTGGTCCTCACTGCCTCCTGGAACCCCTTCAAATGCCCCAGACAATTTGGCCCTCTCTGCTTTCCTGCGCACGCTATCCTCAAAAGCACCTTTTTTCACTTTCGGCGCCCTCCGGAGGAAAAAAGACAAACGTCCAGCTTTTCCTGCCACAGCAAAGGTTCCAGCGGGGAAAAGTGATGCTGGTCCTCACTGCCTCCTGGAACCCCTTCAAATGCCCCAGACAATTTGGCCCTCTCTGCTTTCCTGCGCACTCTATCCTCAAAAGCACCTTTTTTCACTTTCGGCGCTGTTTGGAGCAAAAAAGACAAACGTCCAGCTTTTGCTGCCACAGCAAAGGTGCCAGCGGGGAAAAGTGATGCTGGTCCTCACTGCCTCCTGGAACCCCTTCAAATGCCCCACACAATTTGGCCCTCTCTGCTTTCCTGCGCACTCTATCCTCAAAAGCACCTTTTTTCACTTTCGGCGCTGTTTGGAGCAAAAAAGACAAACGTCCAGCTTTTGCTGCCACAGCAAAGGTGCCAGCGGGGAAAAGTGATGCTGGTCCTCACTGCCTCCTGGAACCCCTTCAAATGCCCCAGACAATTTGGCCCTCTCTGCTTTCCTGCGCACGCTATCCTCAAATGCACCTTTTTTCACTTTCGGCGCTGTTTGGAGCAAAAAAGACAAACGTCCAGCTTTTGCTGCCACAGCAAAGGTGCCAGCGGGGAAAAGTGATGCTGGTCCTCACTGCCTCCTGGAACCCCTTCAAATGCCCCACACAATTTGGCCCTCTCTGCTTTCCTGCGCACGCTATCCTCAAAAGCACCTTTTTTCACTTTCGGCGCCCTCCGGAGGAAAAAAGACAAACGTCCAGCTTTTGCTGCCACAGCAAAGGTGCCAGCGGGGAAAAGTGATGCTGGTCCTCACTGCCTCCTGGAACCCCTTCAAATGCCCCACACAATTTGGCCCTCTCTGCTTTCCTGCGCACGCTATCCTCAAATGCACCTTTTTTTTACTTTCGGCGCTGTTTGGAGCAAATAAGACAAACGTCCAGCTTTTGCTGCCACAGCAAAGGTGCCAGTGGGGAAAAGTGATGCTGGTCCTCACTGCCTCCTGGAACCCCTTCAAATGCCCCAGACAATTTGGCCCTCTCTGCTTTCCTGCGCACGCTATCCTCAAAAGCACCTTTTTTCACTTTCGGCGCTGTTTGGAGCAAAAAAGACAAACGTCCAGCTTTTGCTGCCACAGCAAAGGTGCCAGCGGGGAAAAGTGATGCTGGTCCTCACTGCCTCCTGGAATCCCTTCAAATGCCCCAGACAATTTGGCCCTCTCTGCTTTCCTGCGCACGCTATCCTCAAAAGCACCTTTTTTCACTTTCGGCGCTGTTTGGAGCAAAAAAGACAAACGTCCAGCTTTTGCTGCCACAGCAAAGGTGCCAGCAGGGAAAAGTGATGCTGCTTCTCACTGCCTCCTGGAACCCCTTCAAATGCCCCAGACAATTTGGCCCTCTCTGCTTTCCTGCGCACGCTATCCTCAAAAGCATCTTTTTTCACTTTCGGCGCCCTCCGGAGGAAAAAAGACAAACGTCCAGCTTTTGCTGCCACAGCAAAGGTGCCAGCGGGGAAAAGTGATGCTGCTTCTCACTGCCTCCTGGAACCCCTTCAAATGCCCCAGACAATTTGGCCCTCTCTGCTTTCCTGCGCACGCTATCCTCAAAAGCACCTTTTTTCACTTTCGGCGCTGTTTGGAGCAAAAAAGACAAACGTCCAGCTTTTGCTGCCACAGCAAAGGTGCCAGCGGGGAAAAGTGATGCTGGTCCTCACTGCCTCCTGGAACCCCTTCAAATGCCCCACACAATTTGGCCCTCTCTGCTTTCCTGCGCACGCTATCCTCAAAAGCACCTTTTTTCACTTTCGGCGCCCTCCGGAGGAAAAAAGACAAACGTCCAGCTTTTGCTGCCACAGCAAAGGTGCCAGTGGGGAAAAGTGATGCTGGTCCTCACTGCCTCCTGGAACCCCTTCAAATGCCCCACACAATTTGGCCCTCTCTGCTTTCCTGCGCACGCTATCCTCAAAAGCACCTTTTTTCACTTTCGGCGCTGTTTGGAGCAAAATAGACAAACGTCCAGCTTTTGCTGCCACAGCAAAGGTGCCAGCGGGGAAAAGTGATGCTGCTTCTCACTGCCTCCTGGAACCCCTTCAAATGCCCCAGACAATTTGGCCCTCTCTGCTTTCCTGCGCACGCTATCCTCAAAAGCACCTTTTTTCACTTTCGGCGCTGTTTGGAGCAAAAAAGACAAACGTCCAGCTTTTGCTGCCACAGCAAAGGTGCCAGCAGGGAAAAGTGATGCTGGTCCTCACTGCCTCCTGGAACCCCTTCAAATGCCCCACACAATTTGGCCCTCTCTGCTTTCCTGCGCACGCTATCCTCAAAAGCATCTTTTTTCACTTTCGGCGCCCTCCGGAGGAAAAAAGACAAACGTCCAGCTTTTGCTGCCACAGCAAAGGTGCCAGCGGGGAAAAGTGATGCTGCTTCTCACTGCCTCCTGGAACCCCTTCAAATGCCCCAGACAATTTGGCCCTCTCTGCTTTCCTGCGCACGCTATCCTCAAAAGCACCTTTTTTCACTTTCGGCGCTGTTTGGAGCAAAAAAGACAAACGTCCAGCTTTTGCTGCCACAGCAAAGGTGCCAGCGGGGAAAAGTGATGCTGGTCCTCACTGCCTCCTGGAACCCCTTCAAATGCCCCAGACAATTTGGCCCTCTCTGCTTTCCTGCGCACGCTATCCTCAAAAGCACCTTTTTTCACTTTCGGCGCTGTTTGGAGCAAAAAAGACAAACGTCCAGCTTTTGCTGCCACAGCAAAGGTGCCAGCGGGGAAAAGTGATGCTGGTCCTCACTGCCTCCTGGAACCCCTTCAAATGCCCCACACAATTTGGCCCTCTCTGCTTTCCTGCGCACGCTATCCTCAAAAGCACCTTTTTTCACTTTCGGCGCCCTCCGGAGGAAAAAAGACAAACGTCCAGCTTTTGCTGCCACAGCAAAGGTGCCAGCGGGGAAAAGTGATGCTGGTCCTCACTGCCTCCTGGAACCCCTTCAAATGCCCCAGACAATTTGGCCCTCTCTGCTTTCCTGCGCACGCTATCCTCAAATGCACCTTTTTTTACTTTCGGCGCTGTTTGGAGCAAAAAAGACAAACGTCCAGCTTTTGCTGCCACAGCAAAGGTGCCAGTGGGGAAAAGTGATGCTGGTCCTCACTGCCTCCTGGAACCCCTTCAAATGCCCCACACAATTTGGCCCTCTCTGCTTTCCTGCACACGCTATCCTCAAAAGCACCTTTTTTCACTTTCGGCGCTGTTTGGAGCAAAAAAGACAAACGTCCAGCTTTTGCTGCCACAGCAAAGGTGCCAGCGGGGAAAAGTGATGCTGCTTCTCACTGCCTCCTGGAACCCCTTCAAATGCCCCAGACAATTTGGCCCTCTCTGCTTTCCTGCGCACGCTATCCTCAAAAGCACCTTTTTTCACTTTCGGCGCTGTTTGGAGCAAAAAAGACAAACGTCCAGCTTTTGCTGCCACAGCAAAGGTGCCAGCAGGGAAAAGTGATGCTGGTCCTCACTGCCTCCTGGAACCCCTTCAAATGCCCCACACAATTTGGCCCTCTCTGCTTTCCTGCGCACTCTATCCTCAAAAGCACCTTTTTTCACTTTCGGCGCTGTTTGGAGCAAAAAAGACAAACGTCCAGCTTTTGCTGCCACAGCAAAGGTGCCAGCGGGGAAAAGTGATGCTGGTCCTCACTGCCTCCTGGAACCCCTTCAAATGCCCCAGACAATTTGGCCCTCTCTGCTTTCCTGCGCACGCTATCCTCAAAAGCACCTTTTTTCACTTTCGGCGCTGTTTGGAGCAAAAAAGACAAACGTCCAGCTTTTGCTGCCACAGCAAAGGTGCCAGCGGGGAAAAGTGATGCTGCTTCTCACTGCCTCCTGGAACCCCTTCAAATGCCCCAGACAATTTGGCCCTCTCTGCTTTCCTGAAAAGTCTATCCTCAAAAGCACCTTTTTTCACTTTCGGCGCTTTTGGAGCAAAAAAGACTAACGTCCAGCTTTTGCTGCCACAGCAAAGGTGCCAGCGGGGAAAAGTGATGCTGCTTCTCACTGCCTCCTGGAACCCCTTCAAATGCCCCACACAATTTGGCCCTCTCTGCTTTCCTGCGCACGCTATCCTCAAAAGCACCTTTTTTCACTTTCGGCGCTGTTTGGAGCAAAAAAGACAAACGTCCAGCTTTTGCTGCCACAGCAAAGGTGCCAGCAGGGAAAAGTGATGCTGGTCCTCACTGCCTCCTGGAACCCCTTCAAATGCCCCAGACAATTTGGCCCTCTCTGCTTTCCTGCGCACGCTATCCTCAAAAGCACCTTTTTTCACTTTCGGCGCCCTCCGGAGGAAAAAAGACAAACGTCCAGCTTTTGCTGCCACAGCAAAGGTGCCAGCGGGGAAAAGTGATGCTGGTCCTCACTGCCTCCTGGAACCCCTTCAAATGCCCCACACAATTTGGCCCTCTCTGCTTTCCTGCGCACGCTATCCTCAAATGCACCTTTTTTCACTTTTGGCGCTGTTTGGAGCAAAAAAGACAAACGTCCAGCTTTTGCTGCCACAGCAAAGGTGCCAGCGGGGAAAAGTGATGCTGGTCCTCACTGCCTCCTGGAACCCCTTCAAATGCCCCACACAATTTGGCCCTCTCTGAGTTCCTGCGCACGCTATCCTCAAAAGCACCTTTTTTCACTTTCGGCGCTGTCCGGAGCAAAAAAGACAAACGTCCAGCTTTTGCTGCCACAGCAAAGGTGCCAGCGGGGAAAAGTGATGCTGGTCCTCACTGCCTCCTGGAACCCCTTCAAATGCCCCAGACAATTTGGCCCTCTCTGCTTTCCTGCGCACGCTATCCTCAAAAGCACCTTTTTTCACTTTCGGCGCTGTTTGGAGCAAAAAAGACAAACGTCCAGCTTTTGCTGCCACAGCAAAGGTGCCAGCGGGGAAAAGTGATGCTGCTTCTCACTGCCTCCTGGAACCCCTTCAAATGCCCCACACAATTTGGCCCTCTCTGCTTTCCTGCGCACGCTATCCTCAAAAGCACCTTTTTTCACTTTCGGCGCCCTCCGGAGGAAAAAAAGACAAACGTCCAGCTTTTGCTGCCACAGCAAAGGTGCCAGAGGGGAAAAGTGATGCTGGTCCTCACTGCCTCCTGGAACCTCTTCAAATGCCCCAGACAATTTGGCCCTCTCTGCTTTCCTGTGCACTCTATCCTCAAAAGCACCTTTTTTCACTTTCGGCGCTGTTTGGAGCAAAAAAGACAAACGTCCAGCTTTTGCTGCCACAGCAAAGGTGCCAGCGGGGAAAAGTGATGCTGGTCCTCACTGCCTCCTGGAACCCCTTCAAATGCCCCAGACAATTTGGCCCTCTCTGCTTTCCTGCGCACGCTATCCTCAAAAGCACCTTTTTTCACTTTCGGCGCTGTTTGGAGCAAAAAAGACAAACGTCCAGCTTTTGCTGCCACAGCAAAGGTGCCAGCGGGGAAAGTGATGCTGGTCCTCACTGCCTCCTGGAACCCCTTCAAATGCCCCAGACAATTTGGCCCTCTCTGCTTTCCTGAAAAGTCTATCCTCAAAAGCACCTTTTTTCACTTTCGGCGCTGTTTGGAGCAAAAAAGACAAACGTCCAGCTTTTGCTGCCACAGCAAAGGTGCCAGCGGGGAAAAGTGATGCTGGTCCTCACTGCTTCCTGGAACCCCTTCAAATGCCCCAGACAATTTGGCCCTCTCTGCTTTCCTGCGCACGCTATCCTCAAAAGCACCTTTTTTCACTTTCGGCGCCCTCCGGAGGAAAAAAGACAAACGTCCAGCTTTTGCTGCCACAGCAAAGGTGCCAGCGGGGAAAAGTGATGCTGGTCCTCACTGCCTCCTGGAACCCCTTCAAATGCCCCACACAATTTGGCCCTCTCTGCTTTCCTGCGCACGCTATCCTCAAATGCACCTTTTTTCACTTTCGGCGCTGTTTGGAGCAAAAAGACAAACATCCAGCTTTTGCTGCCACAGCAAAGGTGCCAGTGGGGAAAAGTGATGCTGGTCCTCACTGCCTCCTGGAACCCCTTCAAATGCCCCAGACAATTTGGCCCTCTCTGCTTTCCTGCGCACGCTATCCTCAAAAGCACCTTTTTTCACTTTCGGCGCTGTTTGGAGCAAAAAAGACAAACGTCCAGCTTTTGCTGCCACAGCAAAGGTGCCAGCAGGGAAAAGTGATGCTGGTCCTCACTGCCTCCTGGAACCCCTTCAAATGCCCCACACAATTTGGCCCTCTCTGCTTTCCTGCGCACGCTATCCTCAAAAGCACCTTTTTTCACTTTCGGCGCCCTCCGGAGGAAAAAAGACAAACGTCCAGCTTTTGCTGCCACAGCAAAGGTGCCAGCGGGGAAAAGTGATGCTGCTTCTCACTGCCTCCTGGAACCCCTTCAAATGCCCCAGACAATTTGGCCCTCTCTGCTTTCCTGCGCACGCTATCCTCAAATGCACCTTTTTTCACTTTTGGCGCTGTTTGGAGCAAAAAAGACAAACGTCCAGCTTTTGCTGCCACAGCAAAGGTGCCAGCGGGGAAAAGTGATGCTGGTCCTCACTGCCTCCTGGAACCCCTTCAAATGCCCCAGACAATTTGGCCCTCTCTGCTTTCCTGCGCACGCTATCCTCAAAAGCACCTTTTTTCACTTTCGGCGCTGTTTGGAGCAAAAAAGACAAACGTCCAGCTTTTGCTGCCACAGCAAAGGTGCCAGCGGGGAAAAGTGATGCTGGTCCTCACTGCCTCCTGGAACCCCTTCAAATGCCCCACACAATTTGGCCCTCTCTGCTTTCCTGCGCACGCTATCCTCAAAAGCACCTTTTTTCACTTTCGGCGCCCTCCGGAGGAAAAAAGACAAACGTCCAGCTTTTGCTGCCACAGCAAAGGTGCCAGCGGGGAAAAGTGATGCTGGTCCTCACTGCCTCCTGGAACCCCTTCAAATGCCCCACACAATTTGGCCCTCTCTGCTTTCCTGCGCACGCTATCCTCAAAAGCAGCTTTTTTCACTTTCGGCGCTGTTTGGAGCAAAAAAGACAAACGTCCAGCTTTTGCTGCCACAGCAAAGGTGCCAGTGGGGAAAAGTGATGCTGGTCCTCACTGCCTCCTGGAACCCCTTCAAATGCCCCACACAATTTGGCCCTCTCTGCTTTCCTGCGCACGCTATCCTCAAAAGCAGCTTTTTCACTTTCGGCGCTGTTTGGAGCAAAAAAGACAAACGTCCAGCTTTTGCTGCCACAGCAAAGGTGCCAGCGGGGAAAAGTGATGCTGGTCCTCACTGCCTCCTGGAACCCCTTCAAATGCCCCAGACAATTTGGCCCTCTCTGCTTTCCTGCGCACGCTGTCCTCAAAAGCACCTTTTTTCACTTTCGGCGCTGTTTGGAGCAAAAAAGACAAACGTCCAGCTTTTGCTGCCACAGCAAAGGTGCCAGCGGGGAAAAGTGATGCTGGTCCTCACTGCCTCCTGGAACCCCTTCAAATGCCCCAGACAATTTGGCCCTCTCTGCTTTCCTGCGCACGCTATCCTCAAAAGCACATTTTTTCACTTTCGGCGCTTTTGGAGCAAAAAAGACTAACGTCCAGCTTTTGCTGCCACAGCAAAGGTGCCAGCGGGGAAAAGTGATGCTGCTTCTCACTGCCTCCTGGAACCCCTTCAAATGCCCCAGACAATTTGGCCCTCTCTGCTTTCCTGCGCACGCTATCCTCAAAAGCACCTTTTTTCACTTTCGGCGCTGTTTGGAGCAAAAAAGACAAACGTCCAGCTTTTGCTGCCACAGCAAAGGTGCCAGCGGGGAAAAGTGATGCTGCTTCTCACTGCCTCCTGGAACCCCTTCAAATGCCCCAGACAATTTGGCCCTCTCTGCTTTCCTGCGCACGCTATCCTCAAATGCACCTTTTTTCACTTTTGGCGCTGTTTGGGAGCAAAAAAGACAAACGTCCAGCTTTTGCTGCCACAGCAAAGGTGCCAGCGGGGAAAAGTGATGCTGGTCCTCACTGCCTCCTGGAACCCCTTCAAATGCCCCAGACAATTTGGCCCTCTCTGCTTTCCTGCGCACGCTATCCTCAAAAGCACCTTTTTTCACTTTCGGCGCTTTTTGGAGCAAAAAAGACAAACGTCCAGCTTTTGCTGCCACAGCAAAGGTGCCAGCGGGGAAAAGTGATGCTGCTTCTCACTGCCTCCTGGAACCCCTTCAAATGCCCCACACAATTTGGCCCTCTCTGCTTTCCTGCGCACGCTATCCTCAAAAGCACCTTTTTTCACTTTCGGCGCTGTTTGGAGCAAAAAAAGACAAACGTCCAGCTTTTGCTGCCACAGCAAAGGTGCCAGCGGGGAAAAGTGATGCTGGTCCTCACTGCCTCCTGGAACCCCTTCAAATGCCCCACACAATTTGGCCCTCTCTGCTTTCCTGCGCACGCTATCCTCAAAAGCACCTTTTTTCACTTTCGGCGCCCTCCGGAGGAAAAAAGACAAACGTCCAGCTTTTGCTGCCACAGCAAAGGTGCCAGCGGGGAAAAGTGATGCTGGTCCTCACTGCCTCCTGGAACCCCTTCAAATGCCCCAGACAATTTGGCCCTCTCTGCTTTCCTGCGCACGCTATCCTCAAAAGCACCTTTTTCACTTTCGGCGCTGTTTGGAGCAAAAAAGACAAACGTCCAGCTTTTGCTGCCACAGCAAAGGTGCCAGCGGGGAAAAGTGATGCTGGTCCTCACTGCCTCCTGGAACCCCTTCAAATGCCCCAGACAATTTGGCCCTCTCTGCTTTCCTGAAAAGTCTATCCTCAAAAGCACCTTTTTTCACTTTCGGCGCTTTTGGAGCAAAAAAGACAAACGTCCAGCTTTTGCTGCCACAGCAAAGGTGCCAGCGGGGAAAAGTGATGCTGCTTCTCACTGCCTCCTGGAACCCCTTCAAATGCCCCAGACAATTTGGCCCTCTCTGCTTTCCTGCGCACTCTATCCTCAAAAGCACCTTTTTTCACTTTCAGCGCCCTCCGGAGGAAAAAAAGACAAACGTCCAGCTTTTGCTGCCACAGCAAAGGTGCCAGCGGGGAAAAGTGATGCTGGTCCTCACTGCCTCCTGGAACCCCTTCAAATGCCCCAGACAATTTGTCCCTCTCTGCTTTCCTGCGCACGCTATCCTCAAATGCACCTTTTTTCACTTTCGGCGCTGTTTGGAGCAAAAAAGACAAACATCCAGCTTTTGCTGCCACAGCAAAGGTGCCAGTGGGGAAAAGTGATGCTGGTCCTCACTGCCTCCTGGAACCCCTTCAAATGCCCCACACAATTTGGCCCTCTCTGCTTTCCTGCGCACGCTATCCTCAAAAGCAGCTTTTTTCACTTTCGGCGCTGTTTGGAGCAAAAAAGACAAACGTCCAGCTTTTGCTGCCACAGCAAAGGTGCCAGCAGGGAAAAGTGATGCTGGTCCTCACTGCCTCCTGGAACCCCTTCAAATGCCCCAGACAATTTGGCCCTCTCTGCTTTCCTGAAAAGTCTATCCTCAAAAGCACCTTTTTTCACTTTCGGCGCTTTTAGAGCAAAAAAGACTAACGTCCAGCTTTTGCTGCCACAGCAAAGGTGCCAGCGGGGAAAAGTGATGCTGCTTCTCACTGCCTCCTGGAACCCCTTCAAATGCCCCAGACAATTTGGCCCTCTCTGCTTTCCTGCGCACGCTATCCTCAAAAGCACCTTTTTTCACTTTCGGCGCTGTTTGGAGCAAAAAAGACAAACGTCCAGCTTTTGCTGCCACAGCAAAGGTGCCAGCAGGGAAAAGTGATGCTGGTCCTCACTGCCTCCTGGAACCCCTTCAAATGCCCCACACAATTTGGCCCTCTCTGCTTTCCTGCGCACGCTATCCTCAAAAGCACCTTTTTTCACTTTCGGCGCCCTCCGGAGGAAAAAAAGACAAACGTCCAGCTTTTGCTGCCACAGCAAAGGTGCCAGCGGGGAAAAGTGATGCTGCTTCTCACTGCCTCCTGGAACCCCCTTCAAATGCCCCAGACAATTTGGCCCTCTCTGCTTTCCTGCGCCACGCTATCAAAAGCACCTTTTTTCACTTTCGGCGCTGTTTGGAGCAAAAAAGACAAACGTCCAGCTTTTGCTGCCACAGCAAAGGTGCCAGCAGGGAAAAGTGATGCTGGTCCTCACTGCCTCCTGGAACCCCTTCAAATGCCCCAGACAATTTGGCCCTCTCTGCTTTCCTGCGCACGCTATCCTCAAATGCACCTTTTTTCACTTTTGGCGCTGTTTGGAGCAAAAAAGACAAACGTCCAGCTTTTGCTGCCACAGCAAAGGTGCCAGCGGGGAAAAGTGATGCTGGTCCTCACTGCCTCCTGGAACCCCTTCAAATGCCCCACACAATTTGGCCCTCTCTGAGTTCCTGCGCACGCTATCCTCAAAAGCACCTTTTTTCACTTTCGGCGCTGTCCGGAGCAAAAAAGACAAACGTCCAGCTTTTGCTGCCACAGCAAAGGTGCCAGCGGGGAAAGTGATGCTGGTCCTCACTGCCTCCTGGAACCCCTTCAAATGCCCCAGACAATTTGGCCCTCTCTGCTTTCCTGCGCACGCTATCCTCAAAAGCACCTTTTTCACTTTCGGCGCTGTTTGGAGCAAAAAAGACAAACGTCCAGCTTTTGCTGCCACAGCAAAGGTGCCAGCGGGGAAAAGTGATGCTGCTTCTCACTGCCTCCTGGAACCCCTTCAAATGCCCCACACAATTTGGCCCTCTCTGCTTTCCTGCGCACGCTATCCTCAAAAGCACCTTTTTTCACTTTCGGCGCCCTCCGGAGGAAAAAAGACAAACGTCCAGCTTTTGCTGCCACAGCAAAGGTGCCAGAGGGGAAAAGTGATGCTGGTCCTCACTGCCTCCTGGAACCTCTTCAAATGCCCCAGACAATTTGGCCCTCTCTGCTTTCCTGTGCACTCTATCCTCAAAAGCACCTTTTTTCACTTTCGGCGCTGTTTGGAGCAAAAAAGACAAACGTCCAGCTTTTGCTGCCACAGCAAAGGTGCCAGCGGGGAAAAGTGATGCTGGTCCTCACTGCCTCCTGGAACCCCTTCAAATGCCCCAGACAATTTGGCCCTCTCTGCTTTCCTGCGCACGCTATCCTCAAAAGCACCTTTTTTCACTTTCGGCGCTGTTTGGAGCAAAAAAGACAAACGTCCAGCTTTTGCTGCCACAGCAAAGGTGCCAGCGGGGAAAAGTGATGCTGGTCCTCACTGCCTCCTGGAACCCCTTCAAATGCCCCAGACAATTTGGCCCTCTCTGCTTTCCTGAAAAGTCTATCCTCAAAAGCACCTTTTTTCACTTTCGGCGCTGTTTGGAGCAAAAAAGACAAACGTCCAGCTTTTGCTGCCACAGCAAAGGTGCCAGCGGGGAAAAGTGATGCTGGTCCTCACTGCTTCCTGGAACCCCTTCAAATGCCCCAGACAATTTGGCCCTCTCTGCTTTCCTGCGCACGCTATCCTCAAAAGCACCTTTTTTCACTTTCGGCGCCCTCCGGAGGAAAAAAGACAAACGTCCAGCTTTTGCTGCCACAGCAAAGGTGCCAGCGGGGAAAAGTGATGCTGGTCCTCACTGCCTCCTGGAACCCCTTCAAATGCCCCACACAATTTGGCCCTCTCTGCTTTCCTGCGCACGCTATCCTCAAATGCACCTTTTTTCACTTTCGGCGCTGTTTGGAGCAAAAAAGACAAACATCCAGCTTTTGCTGCCACAGCAAAGGTGCCAGTGGGGAAAAGTGATGCTGGTCCTCACTGCCTCCTGGAACCCCTTCAAATGCCCCAGACAATTTGGCCCTCTCTGCTTTCCTGCACACGCTATCCTCAAAAGCACCTTTTTTCACTTTCGGCGCTGTTTGGAGCAAAAAAGACAAACGTCCAGCTTTTGCTGCCACAGCAAAGGTGCCAGCAGGGAAAAAGTGATGCTGGTCCTCACTGCCTCCTGGAACCCCTTCAAATGCCCACACAATTTGGCCCTCTCTGCTTTCCTGCGCACGCTATCCTCAAAAGCACCTTTTTTCACTTTCGGCGCCCTCCGGAGGAAAAAAGACAAACGTCCAGCTTTTGCTGCCACAGCAAAGGTGCCAGCGGGGAAAAGTGATGCTGCTTCTCACTGCCTCCTGGAACCCCTTCAAATGCCCCAGACAATTTGGCCCTCTCTGCTTTCCTGCGCACGCTATCCTCAAATGCACCTTTTTTCACTTTTGGCGCTGTTTGGAGCAAAAAAGACAAACGTCCAGCTTTTGCTGCCACAGCAAAGGTGCCAGCGGGGAAAAGTGATGCTGGTCCTCACTGCCTCCTGGAACCCCTTCAAATGCCCCAGACAATTTGGCCCTCTCTGCTTTCCTGCGCACGCTATCCTCAAAAGCACCTTTTTTCACTTTCGGCGCTGTTTGGAGCAAAAAAGACAAACGTCCAGCTTTTGCTGCCACAGCAAAGGTGCCAGCGGGGAAAAGTGATGCTGGTCCTCACTGCCTCCTGGAACCCCTTCAAATGCCCCACACAATTTGGCCCTCTCTGCTTTCCTGCGCACGCTATCCTCAAAAGCACCTTTTTTCACTTTCGGCGCCCTCCGGAGGAAAAAAGACAAACGTCCAGCTTTTGCTGCCACAGCAAAGGTGCCAGCGGGGAAAAGTGATGCTGGTCCTCACTGCCTCCTGGAACCCCTTCAAATGCCCCAGACAATTTGGCCCTCTCTGCTTTCCTGCGCACGCTATCCTCAAAAGCACCTTTTTTCACTTTCGGCGCTGTTTGGAGCAAAAAGACAAACGTCCAGCTTTTGCTGCCACAGCAAAGGTGCCAGCGGGGAAAAGTGATGCTGCTTCTCACTGCCTCCTGGAACCCCTTCAAATGCCCCAGACAATTTGGCCCTCTCTGCTTTCCTGAAAAGTCTATCCTCAAAAGCACCTTTTTTCACTTTCGGCGCTGTTTGGAGCAAAAAAGACAAACGTCCAGCTTTTGCTGCCACAGCAAAGGTGCCAGCGGGGAAAAGTGATGCTGCTTCTCACTGCCTCCTGGAACCCCTTCAAATGCCCCAGACAATTTGGCCCTCTCTGCTTTCCTGCGCACGCTATCCTCAAAAGCACCTTTTTTCACTTTCAGCGCCCTCCGGAGGAAAAAAGACAAACGTACAGCTTTTGCTGCCACAGCAAAGGTGCCAGCAGGGAAAAGTGATGCTGGTCCTCACTGCCTCCTGGAACCCCTTCAAATGCCCCACACAATTTGGCCCTCTCTGCTTTCCTGCGCACGCTATCCTCAAATGCACCTTTTTTCACTTTCGGCGCCCTCCGGAGGAAAAAAGACAAACGTCCAGCTTTTGCTGCCACAGCAAAGGTGCCAGTGGGGAAAAGTGATGCTGCTTCTCACTGCCTCCTGGAACCCCTTCAAATGCCCCACACAATTTGGCCCTCTCTGCTTTCCTGCGCACGCTATCCTCAAAAGCACCTTTTTTCACTTTCGGCGCTGTTTGGAGCAAAAAAGACAAACGTCCAGCTTTTGCTGCCACAGCAAAGGTGCCAGCGGGGAAAAGTGATGCTGGTCCTCACTGCCTCCTGGAACCCCTTCAAATGCCCCAGACAATTTGGCCCTCTCTGCTTTCCTGCGCACTCTATCCTCAAAAGCACCTTTTTTCACTTTCGGCGCTGTTTGGAGCAAAAAAGACAAACGTCCAGCTTTTGCTGCCACAGCAAAGGTGCCAGCGGGGAAAAGTGATGCTGGTCCTCACTGCCTCCTGGAACCCCTTCAAATGCCCCAGACAATTTGGCCCTCTCTGCTTTCCTGCGCACGCTATCCTCAAAAGCACCTTTTTTCACTTTCGGCGCTGTTTGGAGCAAAAAAGACAAACGTCCAGCTTTTGCTGCCACAGCAAAGGTGCCAGCGGGGAAAAGTGATGCTGGTCCTCACTGCCTCCTGGAACCCCTTCAAATGCCCCAGACAATTTGGCCCTCTCTGCTTTCCTGCGCACGCTATCCTCAAAAGCACCTTTTTTCACTTTCGGCGCCCTCCGGAGGAAAAAAGACAAACGTCCAGCTTTTGCTGCCACAGCAAAGGTGCCAGCGGGGAAAAGTGATGCTGCTTCTCACTGCCTCCTGGAACCCCTTCAAATGCCCCAGACAATTTGGCCCTCTCTGCTTTCCTGCGCACGCTATCCTCAAAAGCACCTTTTTTCACTTTCGGCGCTGTTTGGAGCAAAAAAGACAAACGTCCAGCTTTTGCTGCCACAGCAAAGGTGCCAGCGGGGAAAAGTGATGCTGGTCCTCACTGCCTCCTGGAACCCCTTCAAATGCCCCAGACAATTTGGCCCTCTCTGCTTTCCTGCGCACGCTATCCTCAAAAGCACCTTTTTTCACTTTCGGCGCCCTCCGGAGGAAAAAAGACAAACGTCCAGCTTTTGCTGCCACAGCAAAGGTGCCAGCGGGGAAAAGTGATGCTGGTCCTCACTGCCTCCTGGAACCCCTTCAAATGCCCCAGACAATTTGGCCCTCTCTGCTTTCCTGCGCACGCTATCCTCAAAAGCACCTTTTTTCACTTTCGGCGCCCTCCGGAGGAAAAAAGACAAACGTCCAGCTTTTGCTGCCACAGCAAAGGTGCCAGCGGGGAAAAGTGATGCTGGTCCTCACTGCCTCCTGGAACCCCTTCAAATGCCCCAGACAATTTGGCCTCTCTGCTTTCCTGAAAAGTCTATCCTCAAAAGCACCTTTTTTCACTTTCGGCGCTTTTGGAGCAAAAAAGACAAACGTCCAGCTTTTGCTGCCACAGCAAAGGTGCCAGCGGGGAAAAGTGATGCTGCTTCTCACTGCCTCCTGGAACCCCTTCAAATGCCCCAGACAATTTGGCCCTCTCTGCTTTCCTGCGCACGCTATCCTCAAAAGCACCTTTTTTCACTTTCAGCGCCCTCCGGAGGAAAAAAGACAAACGTCCAGCTTTTGCTGCCACAGCAAAGGTGCCAGCAGGGAAAAGTGATGCTGGTCCTCACTGCCTCCTGGAACCCCTTCAAATGCCCCACACAATTTGGCCCTCTCTGCTTTCCTGCGCACGCTATCCTCAAAAGCACCTTTTTTCACTTTCGGCGCCCTCCGGAGGAAAAAAGACAAACGTCCAGCTTTTGCTGCCACAGCAAAGGTGCCAGCGGGGAAAAGTGATGCTGGTCCTCACTGCCTCCTGGAACCCCTTCAAATGCCCCAGACAATTTGGCCCTCTCTGCTTTCCTGCGCACGCTATCCTCAAAAGCACCTTTTTTCACTTTCGGCGCCCTCCGGAGGAAAAAAGACAAACGTCCAGCTTTTGCTGCCACAGCAAAGGTGCCAGCAGGGAAAAGTGATGCTGGTCCTCACTGCCTCCTGGAACCCCTTCAAATGCCCCAGACAATTTGGCCCTCTCTGCTTTCCTGAAAAGTCTATCCTCAAAAGCACCTTTTTTCACTTTCGGCGCTTTTGGAGCAAAAAAGACAAACGTCCAGCTTTTGCTGCCACAGCAAAGGTGCCAGCGGGGAAAAGTGATGCTGCTTCTCACTGCCTCCTGGAACCCCTTCAAATGCCCCAGACAATTTGGCCCTCTCTGCTTTCCTGCGCACGCTATCCTCAAAAGCACCTTTTTTCACTTTCAGCGCCCTCCGGAGGAAAAAAGACAAACGTCCAGCTTTTGCTGCCACAGCAAAGGTGCCAGCAGGGAAAAGTGATGCTGGTCCTCACTGCCTCCTGGAACCCCTTCAAATGCCCCACACAATTTGGCCCTCTCTGCTTTCCTGCGCACGCTATCCTCAAATGCACCTTTTTTCACTTTCGGCGCTGTTTGGAGCAAAAAAGACAAACGTCCAGCTTTTGCTGCCACAGCAAAGGTGCCAGCGGGGAAAAGTGATGCTGCTTCTCACTGCCTCCTGGAACCCCTTCAAATGCCCCACACAATTTGGCCCTCTCTGCTTTCCTGCGCACGCTATCCTCAAATGCACCTTTTTTCACTTTCGGCGCTGTTTGGAGCAAAAAGACAAACGTCCAGCTTTTGCTGCCACAGCAAAGGTGCCAGCGGGAAAAGTGATGCTGGTCCTCACTGCCTCCTGGAACCCCTTCAAATGCCCCACACAATTTGGCCCTCTCTGCTTTCCTGCGCACGCTATCCTCAAAAGCACCTTTTTTTCACTTTCGGCGCCCTCCGGAGGAAAAAAGACAAACGTCCAGCTTTTGCTGCCACAGCAAAGGTGCCAGCGGGGAAAAGTGATGCTGCTTCTCACTGCCTCCTGGAACCCCTTCAAATGCCCCCAGACAATTTGGCCCTCTCTGCTTTCCTGCGCACGCTATCCTCAAATGCACCTTTTTTCACTTTCGGCGCTGTTTGGAGCAAAAAAGACAAACGTCCAGCTTTTGCTGCCACAGCAAAGGTGCCAGCGGGGAAAAGTGATGCTGGTCCTCACTGCCTCCTGGAACCCCTTCAAATGCCCCACACAATTCGGCCCTCTCTGCTTTCCTGCGCACTCTATCCTCAAAAGCACCTTTTTTCACTTTCGGTGCTGTTTGGAGCAAAAAAGACAAACGTCCAGCTTTTGCTGCCACAGCAAAGGTGCCAGCGGGGAAAAGTGATGCTGGTCCTCACTGCCTCCTGGAACCCCTTCAAATGCCCCAGACAATTTGGCCCTCTCTGCTTTCCTGCGCACGCTATCCTCAAAAGCACCTTTTTTCACTTTCGGCGCTGTTTGGAGCAAAAAAGACAAACGTCCAGCTTTTGCTGCCACAGCAAAGGTGCCAGCGGGGAAAAGTGATGCTGGTCCTCACTGCCTCCTGGAACCCCTTCAAATGCCCCACACAATTTGGCCCTCTCTGCTTTCCTGCGCACGCTATCCTCAAAAGCACCTTTTTTCACTTTCGGCGCTGTTTGGAGCAAAAAAGACAAACGTCCAGCTTTTGCTGCCACAGCAAAGTTGCCAGCGGGGAAAAGTGATGCTGGTCCTCACTGCCTCCTGGAACCCCTTCAAATGCCCCACACAATTTGGCCCTCTCTGCTTTCCTGCGCACGCTATCCTCAAAAGCACCTTTTTTCACTTTCGGCGCCCTCCGGAGGAAAAAAGACAAACGTCCAGCTTTTGCTGCCACAGCAAAGGTGCCAGCGGGGAAAAGTGATGCTGGTCCTCACTGCCTCCTGGAACCCCTTCAAATGCCCCAGACAATTTGGCCCTCTCTGCTTTCCTGCGCACGCTATCCTCAAATGCACCTTTTTTCACTTTCGGCGCTGTTTGGAGCAAAAAAGACAAACGTCCAGCTTTTGCTGCCACAGCAAAGGTGCCAGCAGGGAAAAGTGATGCTGGTCCTCACTGCCTCCTGGAACCCCTTCAAATGCCCCACACAATTTGGCCCTCTCTGCTTTCCTGCGCACGCTATCCTCAAAAGCACCTTTTTTCACTTTCGGCGCCCTCCGGAGGAAAAAAGACAAACGTCCAGCTTTTGCTGCCACAGCAAAGGTGCCAGTGGGGAAAAGTGATGCTGCTTCTCACTGCCTCCTGGAACCCCTTCAAATGCCCCAGACAATTTGGCCCTCTCTGCTTTCCTGCGCACGCTATCCTCAAATGCACCTTTTTTCACTTTCGGCGCTGTTTGGAGCAAAAAAGACAAACGTCCAGCTTTTGCTGCCACAGCAAAGGTGCCAGCGGGGAAAAGTGATGCTGGTCCTCACTGCCTCCTGGAACCCCTTCAAATGCCCCAGACAATTTGGCCCTCTCTGCTTTCCTGCGCACTCTATCCTCAAAAGCACCTTTTTTCACTTTCGGCGCTGTTTGGAGCAAAAAAGACAAACGTCCAGCTTTTGCTGCCACAGCAAAGGTGCCAGTGGGGAAAAGTGATGCTGCTTCTCACTGCCTCCTGGAACCCCTTCAAATGCCCCAGACAATTTGGCCCTCTCTGCTTTCCTGCGCACGCTATCCTCAAATGCACCTTTTTTCACTTTCGGCGCTGTTTGGAGCAAAAAAGACAAACGTCCAGCTTTTGCTGCCACAGCAAAGGTGCCAGCGGGGAAAAGTGATGCTGGTCCTCACTGCCTCCTGGAACCCCTTCAAATGCCCCAGACAATTTGGCCTTCTCTGCTTTCCTGCGCACTCTATCCTCAAAAGCACCTTTTTTCACTTTCGGCGCTGTTTGGAGCAAAAAAGACAAACGTCCAGCTTTTGCTGCCACAGCAAAGGTGCCAGCGGGGAAAAGTGATGCTGGTCCTCACTGCCTCCTGGAACCCCTTCAAATGCCCCACACAATTTGGCCCTCTCTGCTTTCCTGCGCACTCTATCCTCAAAAGCACCTTTTTTCACTTTCGGCGCTGTTTGGAGCAAAAAAGACAAACGTCCAGCTTTTGCTGCCACATCAAAGGTGCCAGCGGGGAAAAGTGATGCTGGTCCTCACTGCCTCCTGGAACCCCTTCAAATGCCCCACACAATTTGGCCCTCTCTGCTTTCCTGCGCACGCTATCCTCAAAAGCACCTTTTTTCACTTTCGGCGCTGTTTGTAGCAAAAAAGACAAACGTCCAGCTTTTGCTGCCACAGCAAAGGTGCCAGCGGGGAAAAGTGATGCTGGTCCTCACTGCCTCCTGGAACCCCTTCAAATGCCCCACACAATTTGGCCCTCTCTGCTTTCCTGCGCACGCTATCCTCAAAAGCACCTTTTTTCACTTTCGGCGCCCTCCGGAGGAAAAAAGACAAACGTCCAGCTTTTGCTGCCACAGCAAAGGTGCCAGCGGGGAAAAGTGATGCTGGTCCTCACTGCCTCCTGGAACCCCTTCAAATGCCCCAGACAATTTGGCCCTCTCTGCTTTCCTGCGCACGCTATCCTCAAAAGCACCTTTTTTCACTTTCGGCGCTGTTTGGAGCAAAAAAGAGAAACGTCCAGCTTTTGCTGCCACAGCAAAGGTGCCAGCGGGGAAAAGTGATGCTGGTCCTCACTGCCTCCTGGAACCCCTTCAAATGCCCCAGACAATGTGGCCCTCTCTGCTTTCCTGCGCACTCTATCCTCAAAAGCACCTTTTTTCACTTTCGGCGCTGTTTGGAGCAAAAAAGACAAACGTCCAGCTTTTGCTGCCACAGCAAAGGTGCCAGCGGGGAAAAGTGATGCTGCTTCTCACTGCCTCCTGGAACCCCTTCAAATGCCCCAGACAATTTGGCCCTCTCTGCTTTCCTGCGCACTCTATCCTCAAAAGCACCTTTTTTCACTTTCGGCGCTGTTTGGAGCAAAAAAGACAAACGTCCAGCTTTTGCTGCCACAGCAAAGGTGCCAGCGGGGAAAAGTGATGCTGGTCCTCACTGCCTCCTGGAACCCCTTCAAATGCCCCACACAATTTGGCCCTCTCTGCTTTCCTGCGCACGCTATCCTCAAATGCACCTTTTTTCACTTTCGGCGCTGTTTGGAGCAAAAAAGACAAACGTCCAGCTTTTGCTGCCACAGCAAAGGTGCCAGCGGGGAAAAGTGATGCTGGTCCTCACTGCCTCCTGGAACCCCTTCAAATGCCCCAGACAATTTGGCCCTCTCTGCTTTCCTGCGCACGCTATCCTCAAAAGCACCTTTTTTCACTTTCGGCGCCCTCCGGAGGAAAAAAGACAAACGTCCAGCTTTTGCTGCCACAGCAAAGGTGCCAGCAGGGAAAAGTGATGCTGGTCCTCACTGCCTCCTGGAACCCCTTCAAATGCCCCAGACAATTTGGCCCTCTCTGCTTTCCTGCGCACGCTATCCTCAAAAGCACCTTTTTTAACTTTCGGCGCCCTCCGGAGGAAAAAAGACAAACGTCCAGCTTTTGCTGCCACAGCAAAGGTGCCAGCAGGGAAAAGTGATGCTGGTCCTCACTGCCTCCTGGAACCCCTTCAAATGCCCCAGACAATTTGGCCCTCTCTGCTTTCCTGCGCACGCTATCCTCAAATGCACCTTTTTTCACTTTCGGCGCTGTTTGGAGCAAAAAAGACAAACGTCCAGCTTTTGCTGCCACAGCAAAGGTGCCAGTGGGGAAAAGTGATGCTGGTCCTCACTGCCTCCTGGAACCCCTTCAAATGCCCCACACAATTTGGCCCTCTCTGCTTTCCTGCGCACGCTATCCTCAAAAGCACCTTTTTTCACTTTCGGCGCTGTTTGGAGCAAAAAAGACAAACGTCCAGCTTTTGCTGCCACAGCAAAGGTGCCAGCGGGGAAAAGTGATGCTAGTCCTCACTGCCTCCTGGAACCCCTTCAAATGCCCCACACAATTTGGCCCTCTCTGCTTTCCTGCGCACGCTATCCTCAAAAGCATCTTTTTTCACTTTCGGCGCCCTCCAGAGGAAAAAAGACAAACGTCCAGCTTTTGCTGCCACAGCAAAGGTGCCAGCGGGGAAAAGTGATGCTGGTCCTCACTGCCTCCTGGAACCCCTTCAAATGCCCCAGACAATGTGGCCCTCTCTGCTTTCCTGCGCACTCTATCCTCAAAAGCACCTTTTTTCACTTTCGGCGCTGTTTGGAGCAAAAAAGACAAACGTCCAGCTTTTGCTGCCCCACAGCAAAGGTGCCAGCGGGGAAAAGTGATGCTGCTTCTCACTGCCTCCTGGAACCCCTTCAAATGCCCCAGACAATTTGGCCCTCTCTGCTTTCCCTGCGCACTCTATCCTCAAAAGCACCTTTTTTCACTTTCGGCGCTGTTTGGAGCAAAAAAGACAAACGTCCAGCTTTTGCTGCCACAGCAAAGGTGCCAGCGGGGAAAAGTGATGCTGGTCCTCACTGCCTCCTGGAACCCCTTCAAATGCCCCAGACAATTTGGCCCTCTCTGCTTTCCTGCGCACGCTATCCTCAAATGCACCTTTTTTCACTTTCGGCGCTGTTTGGAGCAAAAAAGACAAACGTCCAGCTTTTGCTGCCACAGCAAAGGTGCCAGCGGGGAAAAGTGATGCTGGTCCTCACTGCCTCCTGGAACCCCTTCAAATGCCCCAGACAATTTGGCCCTCTCTGCTTTCCTGCGCACGCTATCCTCAAAAGCACCTTTTTTCACTTTCGGCGCCCTCCGGAGGAAAAAAGACAAACGTCCAGCTTTTGCTGCCACAGCAAAGGTGCCAGCAGGGAAAAGTGATGCTGGTCCTCACTGCCTCCTGGAACCCCTTCAAATGCCCCAGACAATTTGGCCCTCTCTGCTTTCCTGCGCACGCTATCCTCAAAAGCACCTTTTTTCACTTTCGGCGCCCTCCGGAGGAAAAAAGACAAACGTCCAGCTTTTGCTGCCACAGCAAAGGTGCCAGCAGGGAAAAGTGATGCTGGTCCTCACTGCCTCCTGGAACCCCTTCAAATGCCCCAGACAATTTGGCCCTCTCTGCTTTCCTGCGCACGCTATCCTCAAATGCACCTTTTTTTACTTTCGGCGCTGTTTGGAGCAAAAAAGACAAACGTCCAGCTTTTGCTGCCACAGCAAAGGTGCCAGTGGGGAAAAGTGATGCTGGTCCTCACTGCCTCCTGGAACCCCTTCAAATGCC
>NW_028128826.1:0-3000 GCF_965231255.1 Vanellus vanellus
CAGTTCCTCCCTGTGCCCCCCAGTCCCTCCCAGTGCCCCCAGTCTCTCTCCATCCCTCCCAGTGTTCCCAGTGCCCCCAGCCTCCCCTCCTCCCTCCCAGTCTCCCCAGTCCTTCCCAGTGCCCTCAGCCCCCTCCAGTCCCTCCCAGTGTTCCCAGTCCCTCCCAGTGTCCCCAGTCCCCCCAGCCTCCCCTCATCCCTCCCAGTGCTCCCAGTCTCCCCAGTCCCTCCCAGTGCCCTCGGCCCCCTCCAGCCCCCCCCCAGCCCCTCACACTGTCCCACTGCCCCAGTTCCCCACCGCTGCCCCCGCCCGGGTGTCGGGGGATCCCGGGGGTGTTTTGGGGGATCCCGGGGGTGTTGGGGGGTCCCTGAGGAGTGGGGGTTTTTTTGGAGGGGGGGGGGGGGGGGCGGTGGGGGTGTCGGGGTCCCCACCTGCCCCTTGTGGAAGAAGTGGGGGAGGTGTTTCATGGCGTTGCCGCGCAGACAGGCGATGTTGCCGAAGCGGCCGGGCTGTGCCGCCCGCAGCGCCCGGATGCGCTCGGCGGTGAACGCGGCCACCTTCACCCGCAGCTCCAGCCCCAGCGCCAGCGTGCGCGGGAACAGCGGCGACAGCTCCACTGCGGGGGGAAGGGGGGGGTCAGGGGTCAGCCCCCTTACACCCCCCCACCCCACCCCCGGGTACCCCCACCCCACTGCCCCCCCGCCCCAGGCACTCCCCCCCTACTAATTCCCCCCCCCCCCCAACCCACTGACCCTCCCCAGGCACCCCCCACCCCACTGCCACCCCACCCCAGGCACACCCAAACCCACTGACACCCCCCCCAGCTCACCCAGTAGTCCCCCAGTCCCCCCCAGTCCCCCCCAGCTCACCCAGTAGCCCCCCAGCCCCCCCCACTCTCCCAATAGCCCCCCAGTCCCCCCCAGCTCACCAGTAGCCCCCCAGTCCCCCCCACTCTCCCAATAGCCCCCCAGTTCCCCCCCAGTCCCCCCCAGCTCACCAGTAGGCCCCCAGCCCCCCCACTCTCCCAATAGCCCCCCAGTCCCCCCCAGCTCACCCAGTAGCCCCCCAGTCCCCCCCAGCTCACCAGTAGCCCCCCAGCCCCCCCCACTCTCCCAATAGCCCCCCAGTCCCCCCCAGTCCCCCCCCAGCTCACCCAGTAGCCCCCCAGTTCCCCCCACTCTCCCAATAGCCCCCCAGTCCCCCCCAGCTCACCCAGTAGCCCCCCGTAGCCGCAGCCCACATCGGCGAACTCCACGCGGGGGGGCGGCTGCCCGGGGGGGCGGCGGGGGGGAAGAAGTCGGGGAAGAGCGGGGCCCAGTCCATGTCCTGCGGCCTGGCGGGGCTGCGGCACCGGCGTCACCGGGGGGGGGGACACCGGGGCGCGGGGGGGTCTCGGTTCGCGGCAGGGCCTGGCCGGGCGGGGAGGGGGAACCCGGGGGTCGGCGGTACCGGGAGTGACCGGGGGGGGGGGCAGCCCCGGAACGGGCCGAGAAGGGGTCCCGGACCGGTGTTACCGGGGGGGGGGGGCTGCGAGGGGGGTCCCGGTTACCGGGTGCTACTGGACGGGGTGGGGGGAGCTGTGAGGGGGGGTTCTGTATCGGTGTTACCGGGGGGGGGCTGTAAGGGGGGGGGAGTCCCGGTGCGGGCGTTACCGGAGGGAGGGAGCTGCGAGGGGGGGGTGTCCCGGTAACCGGCTGTTACTGGACGGGGTGGGGGAAGCTGTGAGGGAGGGGGGTCCCGTATCGGTGTTACCGGGGGGCGGGAGGGGGTGTCTGTAAGGGGGGGTCCCGGTTACCGGCGGCCCGTAGGGGGCCATGACGGGGGGGGGGGGGGGGGGGGGGGCGGGAAGGCCCGGCCGTGAGGGGGGTCCCGGTGCTGCCGGAGGGGTCCCGGGGGGTCACCCGGCCCCGCCGCACTCACTAGCGCAGCGTGTGGTCGGCCAGCGGGTTGGCGTGCGCCCGCTGCCGGTAAAACCGCTTCTGCGGCGGCGCCACCGCCACCGCCGCGGGCGGCGCCTCCTCCTCCATGGCGGCGGCGGCGGCGCGAGGGGCGGACGCAGCGTACAGACGTCACCGCGCGGCGCCGCCGGGTGACGTCACATCCGCAGCTGCCGCTGGGAGAGGGGGCGGAGCCTCACGTAAGCCCCGCCCCCCTCTGCGCCCTCCCGGTGCTCCCCAGTTTCTCCCAGTACGTTCCAGCCCACCCAGTGATCCCCGGTGACACCCCCCCCCCCCCGTGATCCCAGTGCTCCCAGTTCCCCCCAGGGGCCCTCAGTGCCCCCCACCCCGTGTTCCCAGTGTCCCCCCAGTCCCCCCCAGTCTCTCCCAGTGCTGCCCAGTACCCCAAGACCTCACACTGCCCCAGTCCTCCCCAGTTCCCCCCCAGTGCCCCCCAGTGCCCCCCAATACCCTGAGACCTCACACTGCCCCAGTCCCCTCCAGTGCTTCCCAGTGCCCCCAGTACCATGAGACCTGACACTGTCCCAGTCCCCCCCAGTTCCCCCCCAGTGCCTCCCAGTGCCCCCAGTACCCTGAGACTTCACGGTGCCCCAGTCCCCCCCAGTTCCCCCCCAGTGCTTCCCAGTACTGAGACCTCACACTGCCCCAGTTCTCCCCAGTGCCTCCCAGTGCCCCCAGTACCCTGAGAACTCACGCTGCCCCAGTCCCCCCCAGTTCCCCCCCAGTGCCTCCCAGTGTCCCCCAGTACTCTGAGACCCCACACTGTCCCAGTCCCCCCCAGTGCCTCCCAGTCCCCCCCAGTACTCTGAGACCCCACACCGTCCCAGTCCCCCCCAGTACTCCAGGGCCTACACTGTCCAAGTGCCCCCAGTCCCCCCAGTGCCCCCAGACCCCCAGTTCCCCCAACATCCCCCCAGTGCCCCCAGTCCCCCCAGTGCCTCCAGTCCCCCCAGCTCCCAGCACTGGGCCCTTCCCGGCACGGGGGCGGTTGGGGAATTTGGGCTGTGGTGAAACCGGGGGCGATTTCTGAGAAAGCCCCGGG
>NW_028128825.1:0-10329 GCF_965231255.1 Vanellus vanellus
CATGTCCCCGTCTCTGTCACTCCCCTGTCCCCTCCCTGTCCCCTCCCTGTCCCCCTCCGTGTCCCCCCCGTGTCCCCCTGTCCCCACCGATGCTCCCGTGTCCCCTCTGTGTCCCCATGTCCCCGTCACTCCCATGTCCCCTCCCTGTCCCCACGTCCCTCCTGTCCCCCTTTGTGTCCCCCCCGTGTCCCCATGTCCCCATTGATGCTCCCATGTCCCCCCCGTGTCCCCCCCATGTCCCCATCCCGTGTCCCCAAGTCCCCGTCTCTGTCACTCCCCTGTCCCCTCCCTGTCCCCATGTCCCTCCTGTCCCCCCCCGTGTCCCCCCGTGTCCCCCTGTCCCCACCGATGCTCCCGTGTCCCCTCCGTGTCCCTGTGTCCCTCCCGTGTCCCCCGTGTCCCCATGTCCCCGTCTCTGTCCCTCCCGTGTCCCCATCCCGTGTCCTCATGTCCCCACCGATGCTCCCGTGTCCCCTCCCTGTCCCCCTGTCCCTCCCGTGTCCCCACTGATGTTCCCGTGTCCCCTCCGTGTCCCTCCCATGTCCCCATGTCTGTCACTCCCGTGTCCCCATGTCCCCACCGATGCTCCCGTGTCCCCTCCCTGTCCCCATCCCTCCTGTCCCCCTCCCTGTCCCTCCCGTGTCCCCACGTCCCCATCACTCCCGTGTCCCCATCCCATGTCCCCAAGTCCCCACCGCTGTCCGTCCCACGTCCCCCCGTGTCCCCGTGTCCCCACTGATGTTCCCGTGTCCCCTCCATGTCCCCCCCGTGTCCCCATGTCTCTGTCCCTCCCCTGTCCCCTCCCTGTCCCCATCCCTCTGTCCCCCTCTGTGTCCCTCCCGTGTCCCCACTGATGCTCCCGTGTCCCCTCCATGTCCCCACGTCCCCACTGCTGTCACTCCCGTGTCCCCTCCGTGTCCCCATGTCCCTCCTGTCCCCCTCCATGTCCCCCCCGTGTCCCCCCGTCCCCACTGATGCTCCCGTGTCCCCTCCGTGTCCCCTCCCTCTTGTGTCCCCAACCCCATCACTCCCATGTCCCCATGTCCCTTCCTGTGTCCCCCCATGTCCCCCCCATGTCCCCACTGATGCTCCCGTGTCCCCTCTGTGTCCCCATGTCCCCGTCACTCCCATGTCCCCTCCCTGTCCCCACGTCCCTCCTGTCCCCCTTTGTGTCCCCCCCGTGTCCCCATGTCCCCATTGATGCTCCCATGTCCCCCCCGTGTCCCCCCCATGTCCCCATCCCGTGTCCCCAAGTCCCCGTCTCTGTCACTCCCCTGTCCCCTCCCTGTCCCCATGTCCCTCCTGTCCCCCCCCGTGTCCCCCCGTGTCCCCCTGTCCCCACCGATGCTCCCGTGTCCCCTCCGTGTCCCTGTGTCCCTCCCGTGTCCCCCGTGTCCCCATGTCCCCGTCTCTGTCCCTCCCGTGTCCCCATCCCGTGTCCTCATGTCCCCACCGATGCTCCCGTGTCCCCTCCCTGTCCCCCTGTCCCTCCCGTGTCCCCACTGATGTTCCCGTGTCCCCTCCGTGTCCCTCCCATGTCCCCATGTCTGTCACTCCCGTGTCCCCATGTCCCCACCGATGCTCCCGTGTCCCCTCCATGTCCCCATCCCTCCTGTCCCCCTCCCTGTCCCTCCCGTGTCCCCACGTCCCCATCACTCCCGTGTCCCCATCCCATGTCCCCAAGTCCCCACCGCTGTCCGTCCCACGTCCCCCCGTGTCCCCGTGTCCCCACTGATGTTCCCGTGTCCCCTCCATGTCCCCCCCGTGTCCCCATGTCTCTGTCCCTCCCCTGTCCCCTCCCTGTCCCCATCCCTCTGTCCCCCTCTGTGTCCCTCCCGTGTCCCCACTGATGCTCCCGTGTCCCCTCCATGTCCCCACGTCCCCACTGCTGTCACTCCCGTGTCCCCTCCGTGTCCCCATGTCCCTCCTGTCCCCCTCCATGTCCCCCCCGTGTCCCCCCGTCCCCACTGATGCTCCCGTGTCCCCTCCGTGTCCCCTCCCTCTTGTGTCCCCAACCCCATCACTCCCATGTCCCCATGTCCCTTCCTGTGTCCCCCCATGTCCCCCCCATGTCCCCACTGATGCTCCCGTGTCCCCTCTGTGTCCCCATGTCCCCGTCACTCCCATGTCCCCTCCCTGTCCCCACGTCCCTCCTGTCCCCCTTTGTGTCCCCCCCGTGTCCCCATGTCCCCATTGATGCTCCCATGTCCCCCCCGTGTCCCCCCCATGTCCCCATCCCGTGTCCCCAAGTCCCCGTCTCTGTCACTCCCCTGTCCCCTCCCTGTCCCCATGTCCCTCCTGTCCCCCCCCGTGTCCCCCCGTGTCCCCCTGTCCCCACCGATGCTCCCGTGTCCCCTCCGTGTCCCTGTGTCCCTCCCGTGTCCCCCGTGTCCCCATGTCCCCGTCTCTGTCCCTCCCGTGTCCCCATCCCGTGTCCTCATGTCCCCACCGATGCTCCCGTGTCCCCTCCCTGTCCCCCTGTCCCTCCCGTGTCCCCACTGATGTTCCCGTGTCCCCTCCGTGTCCCTCCCATGTCCCCATGTCTGTCACTCCCGTGTCCCCATGTCCCCACCGATGCTCCCGTGTCCCCTCCCTGTCCCCATCCCTCCTGTCCCCCTCCCTGTCCCTCCCGTGTCCCCACGTCCCCATCACTCCCGTGTCCCCATCCCATGTCCCCAAGTCCCCACCGCTGTCCGTCCCACGTCCCCCCGTGTCCCCGTGTCCCCACTGATGTTCCCGTGTCCCCTCCATGTCCCCCCCGTGTCCCCATGTCTCTGTCCCTCCCCTGTCCCCTCCCTGTCCCCATCCCTCTGTCCCCCTCTGTGTCCCTCCCGTGTCCCCACTGATGCTCCCGTGTCCCCTCCATGTCCCCACGTCCCCACTGCTGTCACTCCCGTGTCCCCTCCGTGTCCCCATGTCCCTCCTGTCCCCCTCCATGTCCCCCCCGTGTCCCCCCGTCCCCACTGATGCTCCCGTGTCCCCTCCGTGTCCCCTCCCTCTTGTGTCCCCAACCCCATCACTCCCATGTCCCCATGTCCCTTCCTGTGTCCCCCCATGTCCCCCCCATGTCCCCACTGATGCTCCCGTGTCCCCTCTGTGTCCCCATGTCCCCGTCACTCCCATGTCCCCTCCCTGTCCCCACGTCCCTCCTGTCCCCCTTTGTGTCCCCCCCGTGTCCCCATGTCCCCATTGATGCTCCCATGTCCCCCCCGTGTCCCCCCCATGTCCCCATCCCGTGTCCCCAAGTCCCCGTCTCTGTCACTCCCCTGTCCCCTCCCTGTCCCCATGTCCCTCCTGTCCCCCCCCGTGTCCCCCCGTGTCCCCCTGTCCCCACCGATGCTCCCGTGTCCCCTCCGTGTCCCTGTGTCCCTCCCGTGTCCCCCGTGTCCCCATGTCCCCGTCTCTGTCCCTCCCGTGTCCCCATCCCGTGTCCTCATGTCCCCACCGATGCTCCCGTGTCCCCTCCCTGTCCCCCTGTCCCTCCCGTGTCCCCACTGATGTTCCCGTGTCCCCTCCGTGTCCCTCCCATGTCCCCATGTCTGTCACTCCCGTGTCCCCATGTCCCCACCGATGCTCCCGTGTCCCCTCCATGTCCCCATCCCTCCTGTCCCCCTCCCTGTCCCTCCCGTGTCCCCACGTCCCCATCACTCCCGTGTCCCCATCCCATGTCCCCAAGTCCCCACCGCTGTCCGTCCCACGTCCCCCCGTGTCCCCGTGTCCCCACTGATGTTCCCGTGTCCCCTCCATGTCCCCCCCGTGTCCCCATGTCTCTGTCCCTCCCCTGTCCCCTCCCTGTCCCCATCCCTCTGTCCCCCTCTGTGTCCCTCCCGTGTCCCCACTGATGCTCCCGTGTCCCCTCCATGTCCCCACGTCCCCACTGCTGTCACTCCCGTGTCCCCTCCGTGTCCCCATGTCCCTCCTGTCCCCCTCCATGTCCCCCCCGTGTCCCCCCGTCCCCACTGATGCTCCCGTGTCCCCTCCGTGTCCCCTCCCTCTTGTGTCCCCAACCCCATCACTCCCATGTCCCCATGTCCCTTCCTGTGTCCCCCCATGTCCCCCCCATGTCCCCACTGATGCTCCCGTGTCCCCTCTGTGTCCCCATGTCCCCGTCACTCCCATGTCCCCTCCCTGTCCCCACGTCCCTCCTGTCCCCCTTTGTGTCCCCCCCGTGTCCCCATGTCCCCATTGATGCTCCCATGTCCCCCCCGTGTCCCCCCCATGTCCCCATCCCGTGTCCCCAAGTCCCCGTCTCTGTCACTCCCCTGTCCCCTCCCTGTCCCCATGTCCCTCCTGTCCCCCCCCGTGTCCCCCCGTGTCCCCCTGTCCCCACCGATGCTCCCGTGTCCCCTCCGTGTCCCTGTGTCCCTCCCGTGTCCCCCGTGTCCCCATGTCCCCGTCTCTGTCCCTCCCGTGTCCCCATCCCGTGTCCTCATGTCCCCACCGATGCTCCCGTGTCCCCTCCCTGTCCCCCTGTCCCTCCCGTGTCCCCACTGATGTTCCCGTGTCCCCTCCGTGTCCCTCCCATGTCCCCATGTCTGTCACTCCCGTGTCCCCATGTCCCCACCGATGCTCCCGTGTCCCCTCCCTGTCCCCATCCCTCCTGTCCCCCTCCCTGTCCCTCCCGTGTCCCCACGTCCCCATCACTCCCGTGTCCCCATCCCATGTCCCCAAGTCCCCACCGCTGTCCGTCCCACGTCCCCCCGTGTCCCCGTGTCCCCACTGATGTTCCCGTGTCCCCTCCATGTCCCCCCCGTGTCCCCATGTCTCTGTCCCTCCCCTGTCCCCTCCCTGTCCCCATCCCTCTGTCCCCCTCTGTGTCCCTCCCGTGTCCCCACTGATGCTCCCGTGTCCCCTCCATGTCCCCACGTCCCCACTGCTGTCACTCCCGTGTCCCCTCCGTGTCCCCATGTCCCTCCTGTCCCCCTCCATGTCCCCCCCGTGTCCCCCCGTCCCCACTGATGCTCCCGTGTCCCCTCCGTGTCCCCTCCCTCTTGTGTCCCCAACCCCATCACTCCCATGTCCCCATGTCCCTTCCTGTGTCCCCCCATGTCCCCCCCATGTCCCCACTGATGCTCCCGTGTCCCCTCTGTGTCCCCATGTCCCCGTCACTCCCATGTCCCCTCCCTGTCCCCACGTCCCTCCTGTCCCCCTCCGTGTCCCTTCTGTGACCCCATGTCCCTCCCGTGTCCCCACTGATGCTCCCGTGTCCCCCCCGTGTCCCCATGTCTCTGTCCCTCCCGTGTCCCCTCCCTGTCCCCATGTCCCTCCTGTCCCCCTTCGTGTCCCCCCCGCGTCCCCCTGTCCCTCCCGTGTCCCCACTGATGTTCCCATGTCCCTCACATGTCCCTCCTGTGTCCCCCCTATGTCCCCATCCCCGTCACTCCCGTGTCCCCTCCCTGTCCCCATGTCCCTCCTGTCCCCCTCCGTGTCCCCCCCGTGTCTCCCCCATGTCCCCCCCGTGTCCCCACTGATGTTCCCATGTCCCTCCCATGTCCCCATGTCTCTGTCCCTCCCCTGTCCCCTCTCTGTCCCCATCCCGTGTCCCCCTGTCCCCACCGATGCTCCCGTGTCCCCTCCGTGTCCCTGTGTCCCTCCCGTGTCCCCCGTGTCCCCATGTCCCCGTCTCTGTCCCTCCCGTGTCCCCATCCCGTGTCCTCATGTCCCCACCGATGCTCCCGTGTCCCCTCCCTGTCCCCCTGTCCCTCCCGTGTCCCCACTGATGTTCCCGTGTCCCCTCCGTGTCCCTCCCATGTCCCCATGTCTGTCACTCCCGTGTCCCCATGTCCCCACCGATGCTCCCGTGTCCCCTCCCTGTCCCCATCCCTCCTGTCCCCCTCCCTGTCCCTCCCGTGTCCCCACGTCCCCATCACTCCCGTGTCCCCATCCCATGTCCCCAAGTCCCCACCGCTGTCCGTCCCACGTCCCCCCGTGTCCCCGTGTCCCCACTGATGTTCCCGTGTCCCCTCCATGTCCCCCCCGTGTCCCCATGTCTCTGTCCCTCCCCTGTCCCCTCCCTGTCCCCATCCCTCTGTCCCCCTCTGTGTCCCTCCCGTGTCCCCACTGATGCTCCCGTGTCCCCTCCATGTCCCCACGTCCCCACTGCTGTCACTCCCGTGTCCCCTCCGTGTCCCCATGTCCCTCCTGTCCCCCTCCATGTCCCCCCCGTGTCCCCCCGTCCCCACTGATGCTCCCGTGTCCCCTCCGTGTCCCCTCCCTCTTGTGTCCCCAACCCCATCACTCCCATGTCCCCATGTCCCTTCCTGTGTCCCCCCATGTCCCCCCCATGTCCCCACTGATGCTCCCGTGTCCCCTCTGTGTCCCCATGTCCCCGTCACTCCCATGTCCCCCCCTGTGTCCCCACGTCCCCACTGATGTTCCCGTGTGTCCCCCCTGTCCCTCCCGTGTCCCCATCCCATGTCCCCACGTCCCCCTCCCTGTCCCTCCCGTGTCCCCCCGTCCCCACTGACGCTCCCGTGTCCCCTCCGTGTCCCCTCCGTGTCCCCCCCGTGTCGGTCCCCGCGTTGCCATGGCCACCGGCGGGAAAATAGGACACGGGGAGGGGCCGAGGGGCCGCGGGGGACGGGGACACGGACACGGGGGACGGGGACACGGGGGATGGGGACACAGGGGACAATGGGGGACATGGGGGACACTGGGGGACACGGTCACCGGGGACATGGGGGACATTGGGGGACACGGGGGGGGGGATGGGGACATGGGAGACATGGGACACGGGTGACATTGGGGGACACGGGGGGGGATGGGGACATGGGGGACACAGGGGATGGGGACATGGGGGACATTGGGGACACGGGGGTGGGGACACGGGGGGGACGGGGACACTGGGGACATTGGGAGACATTGGGGGACGGGGACATGGGGGACATTGGGGACACGGACACGGGGGACATGGTCACTGGGGACATGGGGGACACAGGGGGACAGGGACATGGGGGACATTGGGGGACATTGGGGGACACGGTCGACACTGGGGGACACGGTCACCGGGGACATGGGGGACGAGGGGACATTGGGGGACATCGGGGAGATGAGGGACAATGGGGACACTGAGGACACGGGTGACATTGGGGGACACGGGGGGTGGGGACACCGGGGACATTGGGGGACGGGGACATGGGGGACATGGGGACGGGGGACATTGGGGACACGGGGGGGGACGGGGGGACATTGGGGGACACGGGGGATGGGGACATGGGGGACATGGGGACACGGGGGACATTGGGGGACATTGGGGGACGGGGACACCGGGGACATGGGGACGGGGGACATTGGGGACAATGGGGGACACTGGGGGACACAGTCACCGGGGACATGGGGGGGGGACGGGGGGACATTGGGGGACACGGGGGGACACGGGTGACATTGGGGGACATGGGGGGGGATGGGGACATGGGGGACAATGGGGGACATTGGGGGACACTGGGGGACACGGGGGGGACATTGGGGGACACTGAGGACACGGGGGACATTGGGGGACACGGGGGGGGATGAGGGACACGGGGGGGGGACAGGGGACATTGGGGGACACCGGGGAGATGGGGGACAATGGGGACACTGAGGACACGGGTGACATTGGGGGACACGGGGGGGGGATGGGGACACGGGGAACATTGGGGACACTGAGATGGGGGACACGGGGGGGGGGGGGGGGGGGGGACAGTGTCACCCCCCAGTGGCTCTACTTCCCAGTGGCACCAGTGTCCCCCCCCCCAGTCCATCCAGTGTCCCCAGTTCCCCTTAGAGCTCCCAGTCCGTCCCCCCCCAGTCCTCCCAGTATCCTCAGTGCCCCCCCCCCCCAGTATCCCCAGTTTCTCCCAGTGCCTCCAGTATCACCAGCGTCACCCCCCCCCCCCAGTCCATCCAGTATCCCTACGGGGGCTTTGCCCCCCCCAGTGACCCCAGTATCCCCAGTTCTCCCAGTAAGGCCAGTCCCCCTCCCAGTCCAGTGCTCCCAGTAGCCCCAATGCCCCCAGCTCTCTTCCAGTATTCCCAGTACCCTCCAGTCCTTCCCTGTACACCCCATATTCCCCAGTGCCTCCCAGTATCCCCAGTCCTCCCAGTCTCTCCCAATCCCCCCTGTATCCCCCGTCCCCCCAGTCTCTCCCAGTTCCCCCAGTCCCCCCGTATCCCCCAGTGCCTCCCAGTACCCCCAGTTCCTCCCAGTCTCTCCCAGTCCCTCCCAGTTCCCCCCAGTCTCTCCAGTCCCTCCCAGTATCCCCAGTACCCCCAGTGCCTCCCAGTCTTTCCCAGTATCCCCAGTATGCCCCAGTATCCCCAGTCCCCACCAGTACCCCCGGTGCCTCCCAGTCCCTCCCAGTATCCCCAGTCCCCCCCAGTCTCTCCCAGTCTCCCCGTACCCCCCAGTCCCTCCCAGTATCCCCAGTGCCTCCCAGTATCCCCAGTCCCTCCAGTCCCCCCAGTCTCCCCCGTATCCCCCAGTCCCTCCCAGTACCCCCATTGCTTCCCAGTCTCTCCAGTCCCCCCAGTGCCTCCCAGTCCCTCCAGTCCCCCCAGTGCCTCCCAGTATCCCCAGTCCCCCGTACCCCCCAGTCCCTCCCAATCCCCCAGTCCCTCCCAGTCCCCCCAGTCCCCCCAGTGCCTCCCAGTATCCCCAGTCCCCCGTACCCCCCAGTCCCTCCCAATCCCCCAGTCCCTCCCAGTCCCCCCAGTGCCTCCCAGTATCCCCAGTCCCCCGTACCCCCCAGTCCCCCCGTACCCCCCAGTCCCTCCCAATCCCCCAGTGCCTCCCAGTATCCCCAGTCCCCCCGTACCCCCCAGCTGCCTCCCAGTCCCTCCAGTGCCTCCGTACCCCCCAGTGCCTCCCAATCCCCCCAGTCCCTCCCAGTCCCCCCAGTGCCTCCCAGCATCCCCAGTCCCCCCGTACCCCCCAGTCCCTCCCAATCCCCCCAGTCCCTCCCAGTGCCTCCCAATCCCCCCAGTCCCTCCCAGTCCCCCCAGTGCCTCCCAGTAACCCCAGTCCCCCCGTACCCCCCAGTGCCTCCCAGTCGCTCCCAGTCCCCCCAGTGCCTCCCAGTCCCCCCAGTGCCTCCCAGCATCCCCAGTCCCCCCGTACCCCCCAGTGCCTCCCAATCCCCCCAGTCCCTCCCAATCCCCCAGTCCCTCCCAGTTCCCCCAATCCCTCCAGTCCCTCCCAGTCCCCCCAGTGCCTCCCAGTATCCCCAGTCCCCCCGTACCCCCCAGTGCCTCCCAGTCGCTCCCAGTCCCCCCAGTGCCTCCCAGCATCCCCAGTCCCCCCGTACCCCCCAGACCCTTCCAGTCCCCCCAGTCCCTCCCAGTCCCCCCAGTGCCTCCCAGTCCCTCCAGTGCCTCCGTACCCCCCAGTGCCTCCCAGTCCCTCCCAGTCCCCCCGTCCCCCCCGCGCTATCGGGAGCGGCGCGCGCGCCCTGCGACGGGGGCGGGGCGCACCTGCGATCACGTGCCCCACCCCCCCCACCCCCCGCAGGCCCCGCCCACCCCCACCCCACCCCGCACCTGCCGCCCGCGCCGCGCTCCCGCCCGGGGCCGAACCCGCCCCGGAGACCCCCGAACCCCTCCGAACCTTTCCGAACCCCTCCGACCTTTCCGGAACCTTTCCGAACCCTCCGAACCCCTCCGAACCCCTCCGAACCTTTCCGAACCCTTCCGAACCCCTCCCGAACCCCTCCGAACCTTTCCGAACCCTTCCGAAGAGTCCCGACCCGACCCGAAGACGTCCGCCTCGGCCCGAGCGAGCCGGACGGCCCGAAGAGGCCCGAACGGAGCCTCCGCCGCCGCCCGTCGGTCCCTCCGGTGTCACCGGGATGGTGGCGGCTCCTCCCGCCGCCGCCGCCGCCATGTACCGGAGCTTCGACCTCCCCGAGATCCGCCCGCCCGATCAGTACGACGGGGCGAGGGCCCGTAGCGCCGCCAGTCTGGTTTGGGCCATCGCTACCGGTTACGGCGGAGCCGGTACGGGCCGGGACCGGGAGGGGGGGAGGGGGGGGGGGGGGGATACACCGGGGGGGGGGGGGGAGGGGATATACACGGGGAGGGGGGGGGCGTTACGGGGGGGGGGGGTGGTCGGTAATGGGGGGGTATAGGTGGTACCGGAGGGGGGGGGGGCGGTACCGGGGGGGGTCGGCGGTACCGGAAGGGTATAGGTGGTACCGGAGGGGGGGGGGGGGTCGGTAATGGGGGGGGTATAGGTGGTTTTGGGGGGGGTATAAGCGGTACCGGGGGGGGGGGTCGGTAATGGGGGGGGGGAACGGTGTACCGGGAGGGGGGGGGGGTGGTACCGGGGGGGTATAAGCGGTACCGGAGGGGTATAGG
>NW_028128824.1:0-32026 GCF_965231255.1 Vanellus vanellus
GCTAAAGTGCCAGCGGGGAAAAGTAATGCTGGTCCTCACTGCCTCCTGGAACCCCTTCAAATGCCCCAGACAATTTGGCCCTCTCTGCTTTCCTGAGCACTCTATCCGCAAAAGCACCTTTTTTCACTTTCGGCGCTCTCTGGAGCAAAAAAGACAAACGTCCAGATTTTGCTGCCACAGCAAAGGTGCCAGCGGGGAAAAGTGATGCTGGTCCTCACTGCCTCCTGGAACCCCTTCAAATGCCCCAGACAATTTGGCCCTCTCTGCTTTCCTGAGGACTCCATCCGCAAAAGCACCTTTTTTCACTTTCGGCGTGTCTGGAGCAAAAAAGACAAACGTCCAGCTTTTGCTGCCACAGCTAAAGTGCCAGCGGGGAAAAGTGATGCTGGTCCTCACTGCCTCCTGGAACCCCTTCAAATGCCCCAGACAATTTGGCCCTCTCTGCTTTCCTGAGCACTCTATCCGCAAAAGCACCTTTTTTCACTTTCGGCACTCTCTGGAGCAAAAAAGACAAACGTCCAGCTTTTGCTGCCACAGCAAAGGTGCCAGCGGGGAAAAGTGATGCTGGTCCTCACTGCCTCCTGGAACCCCTTCAAATGCCCCAGACAATTTGGCCCTCTCTGCTTTCCTGAGGACTCTATCCTCAAAAGCACCTTTTTTCACTTTCGGCGCTCTCTGGAGCAAAAAAGACAAACGTCCAGATTTTGCTGCCACAGCTAAAGTGCCAGCGGGGAAAAGTGATGCTGGTCCTCACTGCCTCCTGGAACCCCTTCAAATGCCCCAGACAATTTGGCCCTCTCTGCTTTCCTGAGCACTCTATCCGCAAAAGCACCTTTTTTCACTTTCGGCGCTGTCTGGAGCAAAAAAGACAAACGTCCAGCTTTTGCTGCCACAGCAAAGGTGCCAGCGGGGAAAAGTGATGCTGGTCCTCACTGCCTCCTGGAACCCCTTCAAATGCCCCAGACAATTTGGCCCTCTCTGCTTTCCTGAGGACTCCATCCGCAAAAGCACCTTTTTTCACTTTTGGCGGTCTCTGGAGCAAAAAAGACAAACGTCCAGCTTTTGCTGCCACAGCAAAGGTGCCAGCGGGGAAAAGTGATGCTGGTCCTCACTGCCTCCTGGAACCCCTTTAAATGCCCCATACAATTTGGCCCTCTCTGCTTTCCTGAGCACTCTATCCACAAAAGCACCTTTTTTCACTTTCGGCGCTCTCTGGAGCAAAAAAGACAAACGTCCAGCTTTTGCTGCCACAGCAAAGGTGCCAGCGGGGAAAAGTGATGCTGGTCCTCACTGCCTCCTGGAACCCCTTCAAATGCCCCAGACAATTTGGCCCTCTCTGCTTTCCTGAGCACTCTATCCGCAAAAGCACCTTTTTTCACTTTCGGCGCTCTCTGGAGCAAAAAAGACAAACGTCCAGATTTTGCTGCCACAGCTAAAGTGCCAGCGGGGAAAAGTGATGCTGGTCCTCACTGCCTCCTGGAACCCCTTCAAATGCCCCAGACAATTTGGCCCTCTCTGCTTTCCTGAGCACTCTATCCGCAAAAGCACCTTTTTTCACTTTCGGCGCTCTCTGGAGCAAAAAAGACAAACGTCCAGCTTTTGCTGCCACAGCAAAGGTGCCAGCGGGGAAAAGTGATGCTGGTCCTCACTGCCTCCTGGAACCCCTTCAAATGCCCCAGACAATTTCGCCCTCTCTGCTTTCCTGAGGACTCCATCCGCAAAAGCACCTTTTTTCACTTTTGGCGGTCTCTGGAGCAAAAAAGACAAACGTCCAGCTTTTGCTGCCACAGCAAAGGTGCCAGCGGGGAAAAGTGATGCTGGTCCTCACTGCCTCCTGGAACCCCTTTAAATGCCCCATACAATTTGGCCCTCTCTGCTTTCCTGAGCACTCTATCCACAAAAGCACCTTTTTTCACTTTCGGCGCTCTCTGGAGCAAAAAAGACAAACGTCCAGATTTTGCTGCCACAGCTAAAGTGCCAGCGGGGAAAAGTGATGCTGGTCCTCACTGCCTCCTGGAACCCCTTCAAATGCCCCAGACAATTTGGCCCTCTCTGCTTTCCTGAGCACTCTATCCGCAAAAGCACCTTTTTTCACTTTCGGCGCTCTCTGGAGCAAAAAAGACAAACGTCCAGATTTTGCTGCCACAGCTAAAGTGCCAGCGGGGAAAAGTGATGCTGGTCCTCACTGCCTCCTGGAACCCCTTCAAATGCCCCAGACAATTTCGCCCTCTCTGCTTTCCTGAGCACTCTATCCTCAAAAGCACCTTTTTTCACTTTGGGCTCTGTGGAAGCAAAAAAGACAAACGTCCAGCTTTTGCTGCCACAGCAAAGGTGCCAGCGGGGAAAAGTGATGCTGGTCCTCACTGCCTCCTGGAACCCCTTTAAATGCCGCATACAGTTTGGCCCTCTCTGCTTTCCTACGCACTCTATCCTCAAAAGCACCTTTTTTCACTTTCGGCGCTCTCTGGAGCAAAAAAGACAAACGTCCAGATTTTGCTGCCACAGCTAAAGTGCCAGCGGGGAAAAGTAATGCTGGTCCTCACTGCCTCCTGGAACCCCTTCAAATGCCCCAGACAATTTGGCCCTCTCTGCTTTCCTGAGCACTCTATCCGCAAAAGCACCTTTTTTCACTTTCGGCGCTCTCTGGAGCAAAAAAGACAAACGTCCAGCTTTTGCTGCCACAGCAAAGGTGCCAGCGGGGAAAAGTGATGCTGGTCCTCACTGCCTCCTGGAACCCCTTCAAATGCCCCAGACAATTTGGCCCTCTCTGCTTTCCTGAGGACTCCATCCGCAAAAGCACCTTTTTTCACTTTCGGCGTGTCTGGAGCAAAAAAGACAAACGTCCAGCTTTTGCTGCCACAGCTAAAGTGCCAGCGGGGAAAAGTGATGCTGGTCCTCACTGCCTCCTGGAACCCCTTCAAATGCCCCAGACAATTTCGCCCTCTCTGCTTTCCTGAGCACTCTATCCTCAAAAGCACCTTTTTTCACTTTGGGCTCTGTGGAAGCAAAAAAGACAAACGTCCAGCTTTTGCTGCCACAGCAAAGGTGCCAGCGGGGAAAAGTGATGCTGGTCCTCACTGCCTCCTGGAACCCCTTTAAATGCCGCATACAGTTTGGCCCTCTCTGCTTTCCTACGCACTCTATCCTCAAAAGCACCTTTTTTCACTTTCGGCGCTCTCTGGAGCAAAAAAGACAAACGTCCAGATTTTGCTGCCACAGCTAAAGTGCCAGCGGGGAAAAGTAATGCTGGTCCTCACTGCCTCCTGGAACCCCTTCAAATGCCCCAGACAATTTGGCCCTCTCTGCTTTCCTGAGCACTCTATCCGCAAAAGCACCTTTTTTCACTTTCGGCGCTCTCTGGAGCAAAAAAGACAAACGTCCAGCTTTTGCTGCCACAGCAAAGGTGCCAGCGGGGAAAAGTGATGCTGGTCCTCACTGCCTCCTGGAACCCCTTCAAATGCCCCAGACAATTTGGCCCTCTCTGCTTTCCTGAGGACTCCATCCGCAAAAGCACCTTTTTTCACTTTCGGCGTGTCTGGAGCAAAAAAGACAAACGTCCAGCTTTTGCTGCCACAGCTAAAGTGCCAGCGGGGAAAAGTGATGCTGGTCCTCACTGCCTCCTGGAACCCCTTCAAATGCCCCAGACAATTTGGGCCCTCTCTGCTTTCCTGAGCACTCTATCCGCAAAAGCACCTTTTTTCACTTTCGGCACTCTCTGGAGCAAAAAAGACAAACGTCCAGCTTTTGCTGCCACAGCAAAGGTGCCAGCGGGGAAAAGTGATGCTGGTCCTCACTGCCTCCTGGAACCCCTTCAAATGCCCCAGACAATTTGGCCCTCTCTGCTTTCCTGAGCACTCTATCCGCAAAAGCACCTTTTTTCACTTTCGGCGCTCTCTGGAGCAAAAAAGACAAACGTCCAGCTTTTGCTGCCACAGCAAAGGTGCCAGCGGGGAAAAGTGATGCTGGTCCTCACTGCCTCCTGGAACCCCTTCAAATGCCCCAGACAATTTGGCCCTCTCTGCTTTCCTGAGGACTCCATCCGCAAAAGCACCTTTTTTCACTTTTGGCGCTCTCTGGAGCAAAAAAGACAAACGTCCAGCTTTTGCTGCCACAGCAAAGGTGCCAGTGGGGAAAAGTGATGCTGGTCCTCACTGCCTCCTGGAACCCCTTTAAATGCCCCATACAATTTGGCCCTCTCTGCTTTCCTGAGCACTCTATCCACAAAAGCACCTTTTTTCACTTTCGGCGCTCTCTGGAGCAAAAAAGACAAACGTCCAGATTTTGCTGCCACAGCAAAGGTGCCAGCGGGGAAAAGTGATGCTGGTCCTCACTGCCTCCTGGAACCCCTTCAAATGCCCCAGACAATTTGGCCCTCTCTGCTTTCCTACGCACTCTATCCGCAAAAGCACCTTTTTTCACTTTCAGCGCTCTCTGGAGCAAAAAAGACAAACGTCCAGATTTTGCTGCCACAGCTAAAGTGCCAGCGGGGAAAAGTGATGCTGGTCCTCACTGCCTCCTGGAACCCCTTCAAATGCCCCAGACAATTTGGCCCTCTCTGCTTTCCTGAGCACTCTATCCGCAAAAACACCTTTTTTCACTTTCGGCGCTCTCTGGAGCAAAAAAGACAAACGTCCAGCTTTTGCTGCCACAGCAAAGGTGCCAGCGGGGAAAAGTGATGCTGGTCCTCACTGCCTCCTGGAACCCCTTCAAATGCCCCAGACAATTTGGCCCTCTCTGCTTTCCTGAGGACTCCATCCGCAAAAGCACCTTTTTTCACTTTTGGCGGTCTCTGGAGCAAAAAAGACAAACGTCCAGCTTTTGCTGCCACAGCAAAGGTGCCAGCGGGGAAAAGTGATGCTGGTCCTCACTGCCTCCTGGAACCCCTTTAAATGCCCCATACAATTTGGCCCTCTCTGCTTTCCTACGCACTCTATCCTCAAAAGCACCTTTTTTCACTTTCGGCGCTCTCTGGAGCAAAAAAGACAAACGTCCAGATTTTGCTGCCACAGCTAAAGTGCCAGCGGGGAAAAGTGGTGCTGGACCTCACTGCCTCCTGGAACCCCTTCAAATGCCCCAGACAATTTGGCCCTCTCTGCTTTCCTGAGGACTCTATCCTCAAAAGCACCTTTTTTCACTTTCGGCGCTGTCTGGAGCAAAAAAGACAAACGTCCAGCTTTTGCTGCCACAGCAAAGGTGCCAGCGGGGAAAAGTGATGCTGGTCCTCACTGCCTCCTGGAACCCCTTCAAATGCCCCAGACAATTTGGCCCTCTCTGCTTTCCTGAGCACTCTATCCGCAAAAGCACCTTTTTTCACTTTCGGCGCTCTCTGGAGCAAAAAAGACAAACGTCCAGATTTTGCTGCCACAGCTAAAGTGCCAGCGGGGAAAAGTGATGCTGGTCCTCACTGCCTCCTGGAACCCCTTCAAATGCCCCAGACAATTTCGCCCTCTCTGCTTTCCTGAGCACTCTATCCTCAAAAGCACCTTTTTTCACTTTGGGCTCTGTGGAAGCAAAAAAGACAAACGTCCAGCTTTTGCTGCCACAGCAAAGGTGCCAGCGGGGAAAAGTGATGCTTTTCCTCACTGCCTCCTGGAACCCCTTTAAATGCCGCATACAGTTTGGCCCTCTCTGCTTTCCTACGCACTCTATCCTCAAAAGCACCTTTTTTCACTTTCGGCGCTCTCTGGAGCAAAAAAGACAAACGTCCAGATTTTGCTGCCACAGCTAAAGTGCCAGCGGGGAAAAGTAATGCTGGTCCTCACTGCCTCCTGGAACCCCTTCAAATGCCCCAGACAATTTGGCCCTCTCTGCTTTCCTGAGCACTCTATCCGCAAAAGCACCTTTTTTCACTTTCGGCGCTCTCTGGAGCAAAAAAGACAAACGTCCAGATTTTGCTGCCACAGCAAAGGTGCCAGCGGGGAAAAGTGATGCTGGTCCTCACTGCCTCCTGGAACCCCTTCAAATGCCCCAGACAATTTGGCCCTCTCTGCTTTCCTGAGCACTCTATCCGCAAAAGCACCTTTTTTCACTTTCGGCGCTCTCTTGAGCAAAAAAGACAAACGTCCAGCTTTTGCTGCCACAGCAAAGGTGCCAGCGGGGAAAAGTGATGCTGGTCCTCACTGCCTCCTGGAACCCCTTCAAATGCCCCAGACAATTTGGCCCTCTCTGCTTTCCTGAGGACTCCATCCGCAAAAGCACCTTTTTTCACTTTTGGCGGTCTCTGGAGCAAAAAAGACAAACGTCCAGCTTTTGCTGCCACAGCAAAGGTGCCAGCGGGGAAAAGTGATGCTGGTCCTCACTGCCTCCTGGAACCCCTTTAAATGCCCCATACAATTTGGCCCTCTCTGCTTTCCTACGCACTCTATCCTCAAAAGCACCTTTTTTCACTTTCGGCGCTGTCTGGAGCAAAAAAGACAAACGTCCAGCTTTTGCTGCCACAGCAAAGGTGCCAGCGGGGAAAAGTGATGCTGGTCCTCACTGCCTCCTGGAACCCCTTCAAATGCCCCAGACAATTTGGCCCTCTCTGCTTTCCTGAGCACTCTATCCGCAAAAGCACCTTTTTTCACTTTCGGCGCTCTCTGGAGCAAAAAAGACAAACGTCCAGATTTTGCTGCCACAGCTAAAGTGCCAGCGGGGAAAAGTGATGCTGGTCCTCACTGCCTCCTGGAACCCCTTCAAATGCCCCAGACAATTTCGCCCTCTCTGCTTTCCTGAGCACTCTATCCTCAAAAGCACCTTTTTTCACTTTGGGCTCTGTGGAAGCAAAAAAGACAAACGTCCAGCTTTTGCTGCCACAGCAAAGGTGCCAGCGGGGAAAAGTGATGCTGGTCCTCACTGCCTCCTGGAACCCCTTTAAATGCCGCATACAGTTTGGCCCTCTCTGCTTTCCTACGCACTCTATCCTCAAAAGCACCTTTTTTCACTTTCGGCGCTCTCTGGAGCAAAAAAGACAAACGTCCAGATTTTGCTGCCACAGCTAAAGTGCCAGCGGGGAAAAGTAATGCTGGTCCTCACTGCCTCCTGGAACCCCTTCAAATGCCCCAGACAATTTGGCCCTCTCTGCTTTCCTGAGCACTCTATCCGCAAAAGCACCTTTTTTCACTTTCGGCGCTCTCTGGAGCAAAAAAGACAAACGTCCAGATTTTGCTGCCACAGCAAAGGTGCCAGCGGGGAAAAGTGATGCTGGTCCTCACTGCCTCCTGGAACCCCTTCAAATGCCCCAGACAATTTGGCCCTCTCTGCTTTCCTGAGGACTCCATCCGCAAAAGCACCTTTTTTCACTTTCGGCGTGTCTGGAGCAAAAAAGACAAACGTCCAGCTTTTGCTGCCACAGCTAAAGTGCCAGCGGGGAAAAGTGATGCTGGTCCTCACTGCCTCCTGGAACCCCTTCAAATGCCCCAGACAATTTGGCCCTCTCTGCTTTCCTGAGCACTCTATCCGCAAAAGCACCTTTTTTCACTTTCGGCACTCTCTGGAGCAAAAAAGACAAACGTCCAGCTTTTGCTGCCACAGCAAAGGTGCCAGCGGGGAAAAGTGATGCTGGTCCTCACTGCCTCCTGGAACCCCTTCAAATGCCCCAGACAATTTGGCCCTCTCTGCTTTCCTGAGGACTCTATCCTCAAAAGCACCTTTTTTCACTTTCGGCGCTCTCTGGAGCAAAAAAGACAAACGTCCAGATTTTGCTGCCACAGCTAAAGTGCCAGCGGGGAAAAGTGATGCTGGTCCTCACTGCCTCCTGGAACCCCTTCAAATGCCCCAGACAATTTGGCCCTCTCTGCTTTCCTGAGCACTCTATCCGCAAAAGCACCTTTTTTCACTTTCGGCGCTCTCTGGAGCAAAAAAGACAAACGTCCAGCTTTTGCTGCCACAGCAAAGGTGCCAGCGGGGAAAAGTGATGCTGGTCCTCACTGCCTCCTGGAACCCCTTCAAATGCCCCAGACAATTTGGCCCTCTCTGCTTTCCTGAGGACTCCATCCGCAAAAGCACCTTTTTTCACTTTTGGCGGTCTCTGGAGCAAAAAAGACAAACGTCCAGCTTTTGCTGCCACAGCAAAGGTGCCAGCGGGGAAAAGTGATGCTGGTCCTCACTGCCTCCTGGAACCCCTTTAAATGCCCCATACAATTTGGCCCTCTCTGCTTTCCTGAGCACTCTATCCACAAAAGCACCTTTTTTCACTTTCGGCGCTCTCTGGAGCAAAAAAGACAAACGTCCAGCTTTTGCTGCCACAGCAAAGGTGCCAGCGGGGAAAAGTGATGCTGGTCCTCACTGCCTCCTGGAACCCCTTCAAATGCCCCAGACAATTTGGCCCTCTCTGCTTTCCTGAGCACTCTATCCGCAAAAGCACCTTTTTTCACTTTCGGCGCTCTCTGGAGCAAAAAAGACAAACGTCCAGATTTTGCTGCCACAGCTAAAGTGCCAGCGGGGAAAAGTGATGCTGGTCCTCACTGCCTCCTGGAACCCCTTCAAATGCCCCAGACAATTTGGCCCTCTCTGCTTTCCTGAGCACTCTATCCGCAAAAGCACCTTTTTTCACTTTCGGCGCTCTCTGGAGCAAAAAAGACAAACGTCCAGCTTTTGCTGCCACAGCAAAGGTGCCAGCGGGGAAAAGTGATGCTGGTCCTCACTGCCTCCTGGAACCCCTTCAAATGCCCCAGACAATTTCGCCCTCTCTGCTTTCCTGAGGACTCCATCCGCAAAAGCACCTTTTTTCACTTTTGGCGGTCTCTGGAGCAAAAAAGACAAACGTCCAGCTTTTGCTGCCACAGCAAAGGTGCCAGCGGGGAAAAGTGATGCTGGTCCTCACTGCCTCCTGGAACCCCTTTAAATGCCCCATACAATTTGGCCCTCTCTGCTTTCCTGAGCACTCTATCCACAAAAGCACCTTTTTTCACTTTCGGCGCTCTCTGGAGCAAAAAAGACAAACGTCCAGATTTTGCTGCCACAGCTAAAGTGCCAGCGGGGAAAAGTGATGCTGGTCCTCACTGCCTCCTGGAACCCCTTCAAATGCCCCAGACAATTTGGCCCTCTCTGCTTTCCTGAGCACTCTATCCGCAAAAGCACCTTTTTTCACTTTCGGCGCTCTCTGGAGCAAAAAAGACAAACGTCCAGATTTTGCTGCCACAGCTAAAGTGCCAGCGGGGAAAAGTGATGCTGGTCCTCACTGCCTCCTGGAACCCCTTCAAATGCCCCAGACAATTTCGCCCTCTCTGCTTTCCTGAGCACTCTATCCTCAAAAGCACCTTTTTTCACTTTGGGCTCTGTGGAAGCAAAAAAGACAAACGTCCAGCTTTTGCTGCCACAGCAAAGGTGCCAGCGGGGAAAAGTGATGCTGGTCCTCACTGCCTCCTGGAACCCCTTTAAATGCCGCATACAGTTTGGCCCTCTCTGCTTTCCTACGCACTCTATCCTCAAAAGCACCTTTTTTCACTTTCGGCGCTCTCTGGAGCAAAAAAGACAAACGTCCAGATTTTGCTGCCACAGCTAAAGTGCCAGCGGGGAAAAGTAATGCTGGTCCTCACTGCCTCCTGGAACCCCTTCAAATGCCCCAGACAATTTGGCCCTCTCTGCTTTCCTGAGCACTCTATCCGCAAAAGCACCTTTTTTCACTTTCGGCGCTCTCTGGAGCAAAAAAGACAAACGTCCAGCTTTTGCTGCCACAGCAAAGGTGCCAGCGGGGAAAAGTGATGCTGGTCCTCACTGCCTCCTGGAACCCCTTCAAATGCCCCAGACAATTTGGCCCTCTCTGCTTTCCTGAGGACTCCATCCGCAAAAGCACCTTTTTTCACTTTCGGCGTGTCTGGAGCAAAAAAGACAAACGTCCAGCTTTTGCTGCCACAGCTAAAGTGCCAGCGGGGAAAAGTGATGCTGGTCCTCACTGCCTCCTGGAACCCCTTCAAATGCCCCAGACAATTTGGCCCTCTCTGCTTTCCTGAGCACTCTATCCGCAAAAGCACCTTTTTTCACTTTCGGCACTCTCTGGAGCAAAAAAGACAAACGTCCAGCTTTTGCTGCCACAGCAAAGGTGCCAGCGGGGAAAAGTGATGCTGGTCCTCACTGCCTCCTGGAACCCCTTCAAATGCCCCAGACAATTTGGCCCTCTCTGCTTTCCTGAGGACTCTATCCTCAAAAGCACCTTTTTTCACTTTCGGCGCTCTCTGGAGCAAAAAAGACAAACGTCCAGATTTTGCTGCCACAGCTAAAGTGCCAGCGGGGAAAAGTGATGCTGGTCCTCACTGCCTCCTGGAACCCCTTCAAATGCCCCAGACAATTTGGCCCTCTCTGCTTTCCTGAGCACTCTATCCGCAAAAGCACCTTTTTTCACTTTCGGCGCTCTCTTGAGCAAAAAAGACAAACGTCCAGCTTTTGCTGCCACAGCTAAAGTGCCAGCGGGGAAAAGTGATGCTGGTCCTCACTGCCTCCTGGAACCCCTTCAAATGCCCCAGACAATTTGGCCCTCTCTGCTTTCCTGAGGACTCCATCCGCAAAAGCACCTTTTTTCACTTTTGGCGGTCTCTGGAGCAAAAAAGACAAACGTCCAGCTTTTGCTGCCACAGCAAAGGTGCCAGCGGGGAAAAGTGATGCTGGTCCTCACTGCCTCCTGGAACCCCTTTAAATGCCCCAGACAATTTGGCCCTCTCTGCTTTCCTACGCACTCTATCCGCAAAAGCACCTTTTTTCACATTCGGCGCTCTCTGGAGCAAAAAAGACAAACGTCCAGATTTTGCTGCCACAGCTAAAGTGCCAGCGGGGAAAAGTGGTGCTGGACCTCACTGCCTCCTGGAACCCCTTCAAATGCCCCAGACAATTTGGCCCTCTCTGCTTTCCTGAGGACTCTATCCTCAAAAGCACCTTTTTTCACTTTCGGCGCTGTCTGGAGCAAAAAAGACAAACGTCCAGCTTTTGCTGCCACAGCAAAGGTGCCAGCGGGGAAAAGTGATGCTGGTCCTCACTGCCTCCTGGAACCCCTTCAAATGCCCCAGACAATTTGGCCCTCTCTGCTTTCCTGAGGACTCCATCCGCAAAAGCACCTTTTTTCACTTTTGGCGGTCTCTGGAGCAAAAAAGACAAACGTCCAGCTTTTGCTGCCACAGCAAAGGTGCCAGCGGGGAAAAGTGATGCTGGTCCTCACTGCCTCCTGGAACCCCTTTAAATGCCCCATACAATTTGGCCCTCTCTGCTTTCCTGAGCACTCTATCCACAAAAGCACCTTTTTTCACTTTCGGCGCTCTCTGGAGCAAAAAAGACAAACGTCCAGATTTTGCTGCCACAGCAAAGGTGCCAGCGGGGAAAAGTGATGCTGGTCCTCACTGCCTCCTGGAACCCCTTCAAATGCCCCAGACAATTTGGCCCTCTCTGCTTTCCTGAGCACTCTATCCGCAAAAGCACCTTTTTTCACTTTCGGCGCTCTCTGGAGCAAAAAAGACAAACGTCCAGATTTTGCTGCCACAGATAAAGTGCCAGCGGGGAAAAGTGATGCTGGTCCTCACTGCCTCCTGGAACCCCTTCAAATGCCCCAGACAATTTCGCCCTCTCTGCTTTCCTGAGCACTCTATCCGCAAAAGCACCTTTTTTCACTTTCGGCGCTCTCTGGAGCAAAAAAGACAAACGTCCAGCTTTTGCTGCCACAGCAAAGGTGCCAGCGGGGAAAAGTGATGCTGGTCCTCACTGCCTCCTGGAACCCCTTCAAATGCCCCAGACAATTTGGCCCTCTCTGCTTTCCTGAGGACTCCATCCGCAAAAGCACCTTTTTTCACTTTTGGCGGTCTCTGGAGCAAAAAAGACAAACGTCCAGCTTTTGCTGCAACAGCAAAGGTGCCAGCGGGGAAAAGTGATGCTGGTCCTCACTGCCTCCTGGAACCCCTTCAAATGCCCCAGACAATTTGGCCCTCTCTGCTTTCCTGAGCACTCTATCCGCAAAAGCACCTTTTTTCACTTTCGGCGCTCTCTTGAGCAAAAAAGACAAACGTCCAGCTTTTGCTGCCACAGCTAAAGTGCCAGCGGGGAAAAGTGATGCTGGTCCTCACTGCCTCCTGGAACCCCTTCAAATGCCCCAGACAATTTGGCCCTCTCTGCTTTCCTGAGGACTCCATCCGCAAAAGCACCTTTTTTCACTTTTGGCGGTCTCTGGAGCAAAAAAGACAAACGTCCAGCTTTTGCTGCCACAGCAAAGGTGCCAGCGGGGAAAAGTGATGCTGGTCCTCACTGCCTCCTGGAACCCCTTTAAATGCCGCAGACAATTTGGCCCTCTCTGCTTTCCTACGCACTCTATCCTCAAAAGCACCTTTTTTCACTTTCGGCGCTCTCTGGAGCAAAAAAGACAAACGTCCAGATTTTGCTGCCACAGCTAAAGTGCCAGCGGGGAAAAGTGGTGCTGGACCTCACTGCCTCCTGGAACCCCTTCAAATGCCCCAGACAATTTGGCCCTCTCTGCTTTCCTGAGGACTCTATCCTCAAAAGCACCTTTTTTCACTTTCGGCGCTGTCTGGAGCAAAAAAGACAAACGTCCAGCTTTTGCTGCCACAGCAAAGGTGCCAGCGGGGAAAAGTGATGCTGGTCCTCACTGCCTCCTGGAACCCCTTCAAATGCCCCAGACAATTTGGCCCTCTCTGCTTTCCTGAGGACTCCATCCGCAAAAGCACCTTTTTTCACTTTTGGCGGTCTCTGGAGCAAAAAAGACAAACGTCCAGCTTTTGCTGCCACAGCAAAGGTGCCAGCGGGGAAAAGTGATGCTGGTCCTCACTGCCTCCTGGAACCCCTTTAAATGCCCCATACAATTTGGCCCTCTCTGCTTTCCTGAGCACTCTATCCACAAAAGCACCTTTTTTCACTTTCGGCGCTCTCTGGAGCAAAAAAGACAAACGTCCAGCTTTTGCTGCCACAGCAAAGGTGCCAGCGGGGAAAAGTGATGCTGGTCCTCACTGCCTCCTGGAACCCCTTCAAATGCCCCAGACAATTTGGCCCTCTCTGCTTTCCTGAGGACTCCATCCTCAAAAGCACCTTTTTTCACTTTGGGCTCTGTGGAAGCAAAAAAGACAAACGTCCAGCTTTTGCTGCCACAGCAAAGGTGCCAGCGGGGAAAAGTGATGCTGGTCCTCACTGCCTCCTGGAACCCCTTCAAATGCCCCAGACAATTTCGCCCTCTCTGCTTTCCTACGCACTCTATCCTCAAAAGCACCTTTTTTCACTTTCGGCGCTCTCTGGAGCAAAAAAGACAAACGTCCAGATTTTGCTGCCACAGCTAAAGTGCCAGCGGGGAAAAGTAATGCTGGTCCTCACTGCCTCCTGGAACCCCTTCAAATGCCCCAGACAATTTGGCCCTCTCTGCTTTCCTGAGCACTCTATCCGCAAAAGCACCTTTTTTCACTTTCGGCGCTCTCTGGAGCAAAAAAGACAAACGTCCAGCTTTTGCTGCCACAGCAAAGGTGCCAGCGGGGAAAAGTGATGCTGGTCCTCACTGCCTCCTGGAACCCCTTCAAATGCCCCAGACAATTTGGCCCTCTCTGCTTTCCTGAGGACTCCATCCGCAAAAGCACCTTTTTTCACTTTCGGCGTGTCTGGAGCAAAAAAGACAAACGTCCAGCTTTTGCTGCCACAGCTAAAGTGCCAGCGGGGAAAAGTGATGCTGGTCCTCACTGCCTCCTGGAACCCCTTCAAATGCCCCAGACAATTTGGCCCTCTCTGCTTTCCTGAGCACTCTATCCGCAAAAGCACCTTTTTTCACTTTCGGCACTCTCTGGAGCAAAAAAGACAAACGTCCAGCTTTTGCTGCCACAGCAAAGGTGCCAGCGGGGAAAAGTGATGCTGGTCCTCACTGCCTCCTGGAACCCCTTCAAATGCCCCAGACAATTTGGCCCTCTCTGCTTTCCTGAGGACTCTATCCTCAAAAGCACCTTTTTTCACTTTCGGCGCTCTCTGGAGCAAAAAAGACAAACGTCCAGATTTTGCTGCCACAGCTAAAGTGCCAGCGGGGAAAAGTGATGCTGGTCCTCACTGCCTCCTGGAACCCCTTCAAATGCCCCAGACAATTTGGCCCTCTCTGCTTTCCTGAGCACTCTATCCGCAAAAGCACCTTTTTTCACTTTCGGCGCTCTCTGGAGCAAAAAAGACAAACGTCCAGCTTTTGCTGCCACAGCTAAAGTGCCAGCGGGGAAAAGTGATGCTGGTCCTCACTGCCTCCTGGAACCCCTTCAAATGCCCCAGACAATTTGGCCCTCTCTGCTTTCCTGAGGACTCCATCCGCAAAAGCATCTTTTTTCACTTTTGGCGGTCTCTGGAGCAAAAAAGACAAACGTCCAGCTTTTGCTGCCACAGCAAAGGTGCCAGCGGGGAAAAGTGATGCTGGTCCTCACTGCCTCCTGGAACCCCTTTAAATGCCCCATACAATTTGGCCCTCTCTGCTTTCCTACGCACTCTATCCTCAAAAGCACCTTTTTTCACTTTCGGCGCTCTCTGGAGCAAAAAAGACAAACGTCCAGATTTTGCTGCCACAGCTAAAGTGCCAGCGGGGAAAAGTGGTGCTGGACCTCACTGCCTCCTGGAACCCCTTCAAATGCCCCAGACAATTTGGCCCTCTCTGCTTTCCTGAGGACTCTATCCTCAAAAGCACCTTTTTTCACTTTCGGCGCTGTCTGGAGCAAAAAAGACAAACGTCCAGCTTTTGCTGCCACAGCAAAGGTGCCAGCGGGGAAAAGTGATGCTGGTCCTCACTGCCTCCTGGAACCCCTTCAAATGCCCCAGACAATTTGGCCCTCTCTGCTTTCCTGAGCACTCTATCCGCAAAAGCACCTTTTTTCACTTTCGGCGCTCTCTGGAGCAAAAAAGACAAACGTCCAGATTTTGCTGCCACAGCTAAAGTGCCAGCGGGGAAAAGTGATGCTGGTCCTCACTGCCTCCTGGAACCCCTTCAAATGCCCCAGACAATTTCGCCCTCTCTGCTTTCCTGAGCACTCTATCCTCAAAAGCACCTTTTTTCACTTTGGGCTCTGTGGAAGCAAAAAAGACAAACGTCCAGCTTTTGCTGCCACAGCAAAGGTGCCAGCGGGGAAAAGTGATGCTGGTCCTCACTGCCTCCTGGAACCCCTTTAAATGCCGCATACAGTTTGGCCCTCTCTGCTTTCCTACGCACTCTATCCTCAAAAGCACCTTTTTTCACTTTCGGCGCTCTCTGGAGCAAAAAAGACAAACGTCCAGATTTTGCTGCCACAGCTAAAGTGCCAGCGGGGAAAAGTAATGCTGGTCCTCACTGCCTCCTGGAACCCCTTCAAATGCCCCAGACAATTTGGCCCTCTCTGCTTTCCTGAGCACTCTATCCGCAAAAGCACCTTTTTTCACTTTCGGCGCTCTCTGGAGCAAAAAAGACAAACGTCCAGATTTTGCTGCCACAGCAAAGGTGCCAGCGGGGAAAAGTGATGCTGGTCCTCACTGCCTCCTGGAACCCCTTCAAATGCCCCAGACAATTTGGCCCTCTCTGCTTTCCTGAGGAATCCATCCGCAAAAGCACCTTTTTTCACTTTCGGCGTGTCTGGAGCAAAAAAGACAAACGTCCAGCTTTTGCTGCCACAGCTAAAGTGCCAGCGGGGAAAAGTGATGCTGGTCCTCACTGCCTCCTGGAACCCCTTCAAATGCCCCAGACAATTTGGCCCTCTCTGCTTTCCTGAGCACTCTATCCGCAAAAGCACCTTTTTTCACTTTCGGCACTCTCTGGAGCAAAAAAGACAAACGTCCAGCTTTTGCTGCCACAGCAAAGGTGCCAGCGGGGAAAAGTGATGCTGGTCCTCACTGCCTCCTGGAACCCCTTCAAATGCCCCAGACAATTTGGCCCTCTCTGCTTTCCTGAGGACTCTATCCTCAAAAGCACCTTTTTTCACTTTCGGCGCTCTCTGGAGCAAAAAAGACAAACGTCCAGATTTTGCTGCCACAGCTAAAGTGCCAGCGGGGAAAAGTGATGCTGGTCCTCACTGCCTCCTGGAACCCCTTCAAATGCCCCAGACAATTTGGCCCTCTCTGCTTTCCTGAGGACTCCATCCGCAAAAGCACCTTTTTTCACTTTCGGCGCTCTCTGGAGCAAAAAAGACAAACGTCCAGCTTTTGCTGCCACAGCAAAGGTGCCAGCGGGGAAAAGTGATGCTGGTCCTCACTGCCTCCTGGAACCCCTTCAAATGCCCCAGACAATTTGGCCCTCTCTGCTTTCCTGAGGACTCCATCCGCAAAAGCACCTTTTTTCACTTTTGGCGGTCTCTGGAGCAAAAAAGACAAACGTCCAGCTTTTGCTGCCACAGCAAAGGTGCCAGCGGGGAAAAGTGATGCTGGTCCTCACTGCCTCCTGGAACCCCTTTAAATGCCCCAGACAATTTGGCCCTCTCTGCTTTCCTGAGCACTCTATCCTCAAAAGCACCTTTTTTCACTTTCGGCGCTCTCTGGAGCAAAAAAGACAAACGTCCAGCTTTTGCTGCCACAGCAAAGGTGCCAGCGGGGAAAAGTGATGCTGGTCCTCACTGCCTCCTGGAACCCCTTCAAATGCCCCAGACAATTTGGCCCTCTCTGCTTTCCTGAGGACTCTATCCTCAAAAGCACCTTTTTTCACTTTCGGCGCTCTCTGGAGCAAAAAAGACAAACGTCCAGATTTTGCTGCCACAGCTAAAGTGCCAGCGGGGAAAAGTGATGCTGGTCCTCACTGCCTCCTGGAACCCCTTCAAATGCCCCAGACAATTTGGCCCTCTCTGCTTTCCTGAGCACTCTATCCGCAAAAGCACCTTTTTTCACTTTCGGCGCTCTCTGGAGCAAAAAAGACAAACGTCCAGCTTTTGCTGCCACAGCAAAGGTGCCAGCGGGGAAAAGTGATGCTGGTCCTCACTGCCTCCTGGAACCCCTTCAAATGCCCCAGACAATTTGGCCCTCTCTGCTTTCCTGAGGACTCCATCCGCAAAAGCACCTTTTTTCACTTTTGGCGGTCTCTGGAGCAAAAAAGACAAACGTCCAGCTTTTGCTGCCACAGCAAAGGTGCCAGCGGGGAAAAGTGATGCTGGTCCTCACTGCCTCCTGGAACCCCTTTAAATGCCCCAGACAATTTGGCCCTCTCTGCTTTCCTGAGCACTCTATCCTCAAAAGCACCTTTTTTCACTTTCGGCGCTCTCTGGAGCAAAAAAGACAAACGTCCAGCTTTTGCTGCCACAGCAAAGGTGCCAGCGGGGAAAAGTGATGCTGGTCCTCACTGCCTCCTGGAACCCCTTTAAATGCCGCATACAGTTTGGCCCTCTCTGCTTTCCTACGCACTCTATCCTCAAAAGCACCTTTTTTCACTTTCGGCGTGTCTGGAGCAAAAAAGACAAACGTCCAGCTTTTGCTGCCACAGCTAAAGTGCCAGCGGGGAAAAGTGATGCTGGTCCTCACTGCCTCCTGGAACCCCTTCAAATGCCCCAGACAATTTGGCCCTCTCTGCTTTCCTGAGGACTCCATCCGCAAAAGCACCTTTTTTCACTTTTGGCGGTCTCTGGAGCAAAAAAGACAAACGTCCAGCTTTTGCTGCCACAGCAAAGGTGCCAGCGGGGAAAAGTGATGCTGGTCCTCACTGCCTCCTGGAACCCCTTTAAATGCCCCATACAATTTGGCCCTCTCTGCTTTCCTACGCACTCTATCCTCAAAAGCACCTTTTTTCACTTTCGGCGCTCTCTGGAGCAAAAAAGACAAACGTCCAGATTTTGCTGCCACAGCTAAAGTGCCAGCGGGGAAAAGTGGTGCTGGACCTCACTGCCTCCTGGAACCCCTTCAAATGCCCCAGACAATTTGGCCCTCTCTGCTTTCCTGAGGACTCTATCCTCAAAAGCACCTTTTTTCACTTTCGGCGCTGTCTGGAGCAAAAAAGACAAACGTCCAGCTTTTGCTGCCACAGCAAAGGTGCCAGCGGGGAAAAGTGATGCTGGTCCTCACTGCCTCCTGGAACCCCTTCAAATGCCCCAGACAATTTGGCCCTCTCTGCTTTCCTGAGCACTCTATCCGCAAAAGCACCTTTTTTCACTTTCGGCGCTCTCTGGAGCAAAAAAGACAAACGTCCAGCTTTTGCTGCCACAGCTAAAGTGCCAGCGGGGAAAAGTGATGCTGGTCCTCACTGCCTCCTGGAACCCCTTCAAATGCCCCAGACAATTTCGCCCTCTCTGCTTTCCTGAGCACTCTATCCTCAAAAGCACCTTTTTTCACTTTGTGCTCTGTGGAAGCAAAAAAGACAAACGTCCAGATTTTGCTGCCACAGCAAAGGTGCCAGCGGGGAAAAGTGATGCTGGTCCTCACTGCCTCCTGGAACCCCTTTAAATGCCGCATACAGTTTGGCCCTCTCTGCTTTCCTACGCACTCTATCCTCAAAAGCACCTTTTTTCACTTTCGGCGCTCTCTGGAGCAAAAAAGACAAACGTCCAGATTTTGCTGCCACAGCTAAAGTGCCAGCGGGGAAAAGTAATGCTGGTCCTCACTGCCTCCTGGAACCCCTTCAAATGCCCCAGACAATTTGGCCCTCTCTGCTTTCCTGAGCACTCTATCCGCAAAAGCACCTTTTTTCACTTTCGGCGCTCTCTGGAGCAAAAAAGACAAACGTCCAGATTTTGCTGCCACAGCAAAGGTGCCAGCGGGGAAAAGTGATGCTGGTCCTCACTGCCTCCTGGAACCCCTTCAAATGCCCCAGACAATTTGGCCCTCTCTGCTTTCCTGAGGACTCCATCCGCAAAAGCACCTTTTTTCACTTTCGGCGTGTCTGGAGCAAAAAAGACAAACGTCCAGCTTTTGCTGCCACAGCTAAAGTGCCAGCGGGGAAAAGTGATGCTGGTCCTCACTGCCTCCTGGAACCCCTTTAAATGCCCCAGACAATTTGGCCCTCTCTGCTTTCCTGAGCACTCTATCCTCAAAAGCACCTTTTTTCACTTTCGGCGCTCTCTGGAGCAAAAAAGACAAACGTCCAGCTTTTGCTGCCACAGCAAAGGTGCCAGCGGGGAAAAGTGATGCTGGTCCTCACTGCCTCCTGGAACCCCTTTAAATGCCGCATACAGTTTGGCCCTCTCTGCTTTCCTACGCACTCTATCCTCAAAAGCACCTTTTTTCACTTTCGGCGTGTCTGGAGCAAAAAAGACAAACGTCCAGATTTTGCTGCCACAGCTAAAGTGCCAGCGGGGAAAAGTTATGCTGGTCCTCACTGCCTCCTGAACCCCTTCAAATGCCCCAGACAATTTGGCCCTCTCTGCTTTCCTGAGGACTCTATCCGCAAAAGCACCTTTTTTCACTTTCGGCGTGTCTGGAGCAAAAAAGACAAACGTCCAGCTTTTGCTGCCACAGCTAAAGTGCCAGCGGGGAAAGGTGATGCTGGTCCTCACTGCCTCCTGGAACCCCTTCAAATGCCCCAGACAATTTGGCCCTCTCTGCTTTCCTGAGCACTCTATCCGCAAAAGCACCTTTTTTCACTTTCGGCGCTGTCTGGAGCAAAAAAGACAAACGTCCAGCTATTGCTGCCACAGCAAAGGTGCCAGCGGGGAAAAGTGATGCTGGTCCTCACTGCCTCCTGGAACCCCTTCAAATGCCGCATACAGTTTGGCCCTCTCTGCTTTCCTACGCACTCTATCCTCAAAAGCACCTTTTTTCACTTTCGGCGCTCTCTGGAGCAAAAAAGACAAACGTCCAGATTTTGCTGCCACAGCTAAAGTGCCAGCGGGGAAAAGTAATGCTGGTCCTCACTGCCTCCTGGAACCCCTTCAAATGCCCCAGACAATTTGGCCCTCTCTGCTTTCCTGAGCACTCTATCCGCAAAAGCACCTTTTTTCACTTTCGGCACTCTCTGGAGCAAAAAAGACAAACGTCCAGCTTTTGCTGCCACAGCAAAGGTGCCAGCGGGGAAAAGTGATGCTGGTCCTCACTGCCTCCTGGAACCCCTTCAAATGCCCCAGACAATTTGGCCCTCTCTGCTTTCCTGAGGACTCTATCCTCAAAAGCACCTTTTTTCACTTTCGGCGCTGTCTGGAGCAAAAAAGACAAACGTCCAGCTTTTGCTGCCACAGCTAAAGTGCCAGCAGGGAAAAGTGGTGCTGGACCTCACTGCCTCCTGGAACCCCTTCAAATGCCCCAGACAATTTGGCCCTCTCTGCTTTCCTGAGCACTCTATCCTCAAAAGCACCTTTTTTCACTTTCGGCGTGTCTGGAGCAAAAAAGACAAACGTCCAGCTTTTGCTGCCACAGCTAAAGTGCCAGCGGGGAAAAGTGATGCTGGTCCTCACTGCCTCCTGGAACCCCTTCAAATGCCCCAGACAATTTGGCCCTCTCTGCTTTCCTGAGGACTCCATCCGCAAAAGCACCTTTTTTCACTTTTGGCGGTCTCTGGAGCAAAAAAGACAAACGTCCAGCTTTTGCTGCCACAGCAAAGGTGCCAGCGGGGAAAAGTGATGCTGGTCCTCACTGCCTCCTGGAACCCCTTTAAATGCCCCATACAATTTGGCCCTCTCTGCTTTCCTACGCACTCTATCCTCAAAAGCACCTTTTTTCACTTTCGGCGCTCTCTGGAGCAAAAAAGACAAACGTCCAGATTTTGCTGCCACAGCTAAAGTGCCAGCGGGGAAAAGTGGTGCTGGACCTCACTGCCTCCTGGAACCCCTTCAAATGCCCCAGACAATTTGGCCCTCTCTGCTTTCCTGAGGACTCTATCCTCAAAAGCACCTTTTTTCACTTTCGGCGCTGTCTGGAGCAAAAAAGACAAACGTCCAGCTTTTGCTGCCACAGCAAAGGTGCCAGCGGGGAAAAGTGATGCTGGTCCTCACTGCCTCCTGGAACCCCTTCAAATGCCCCAGACAATTTGGCCCTCTCTGCTTTCCTGAGCACTCTATCCGCAAAAGCACCTTTTTTCACTTTCGGCGCTCTCTGGAGCAAAAAAGACAAACGTCCAGCTTTTGCTGCCACAGCTAAAGTGCCAGCGGGGAAAAGTGATGCTGGTCCTCACTGCCTCCTGGAACCCCTTCAAATGCCCCAGACAATTTCGCCCTCTCTGCTTTCCTGAGCACTCTATCCTCAAAAGCACCTTTTTTCACTTTGGGCTCTGTGGAAGCAAAAAAGACAAACGTCCAGCTTTTGCTGCCACAGCAAAGGTGCCAGCGGGGAAAAGTGATGCTGGTCCTCACTGCCTCCTGGAACCCCTTTAAATGCCGCATACAGTTTGGCCCTCTCTGCTTTCCTACGCACTCTATCCTCAAAAGCACCTTTTTTCACTTTCGGCGCTCTCTGGAGCAAAAAAGACAAACGTCCAGATTTTGCTGCCACAGCTAAAGTGCCAGCGGGGAAAAGTAATGCTGGTCCTCACTGCCTCCTGGAACCCCTTCAAATGCCCCAGACAATTTGGCCCTCTCTGCTTTCCTGAGCACTCTATCCGCAAAAGCACCTTTTTTCACTTTCGGCGCTCTCTGGAGCAAAAAAGACAAACGTCCAGCTTTTGCTGCCACAGCAAAGGTGCCAGCGGGGAAAAGTGATGCTGGTCCTCACTGCCTCCTGGAACCCCTTCAAATGCCCCAGACAATTTGGCCCTCTCTGCTTTCCTGAGGACTCCATCCGCAAAAGCACCTTTTTTCACTTTCGGCGTGTCTGGAGCAAAAAAGACAAACGTCCAGCTTTTGCTGCCACAGCTAAAGTGCCAGCGGGGAAAAGTGATGCTGGTCCTCACTGCCTCCTGGAACCCCTTCAAATGCCCCAGACAATTTGGCCCTCTCTGCTTTCCTGAGCATTCTATCCGCAAAAGCACCTTTTTTCACTTTCGGCACTCTCTGGAGCAAAAAAGACAAACGTCCAGCTTTTGCTGCCACAGCAAAGGTGCCAGCGGGGAAAAGTGATGCTGGTCCTCACTGCCTCCTGGAACCCCTTCAAATGCCCCAGACAATTTGGCCCTCTCTGCTTTCCTGAGGACTCTATCCTCAAAAGCACCTTTTTTCACTTTCGGCGCTCTCTGGAGCAAAAAAGACAAACGTCCAGATTTTGCTGCCACAGCTAAAGTGCCAGCGGGGAAAAGTGATGCTGGTCCTCACTGCCTCCTGGAACCCCTTCAAATGCCCCAGACAATTTGGCCCTCTCTGCTTTCCTGAGCACTCTATCCGCAAAAGCACCTTTTTTCACTTTCGGCGCTCTCTGGAGCAAAAAAGACAAACGTCCAGCTTTTGCTGCCACAGCAAAGGTGCCAGCGGGGAAAAGTGATGCTGGTCCTCACTGCCTCCTGGAACCCCTTCAAATGCCCCAGACAATTTGGCCCTCTCTGCTTTCCTGAGGACTCCATCCGCAAAAGCACCTTTTTTCACTTTTGGCGGTCTCTGGAGCAAAAAAGACAAACGTCCAGCTTTTGCTGCCACAGCAAAGGTGCCAGCGGGGAAAAGTTATGCTGGTCCTCACTGCCTCCTGGAACCCCTTTAAATGCCCCATACAATTTGGCCCTCTCTGCTTTCCTGAGCACTCTATCCGCAAAAGCACCTTTTTTCACTTTCGGCGTGTCTGGAGCAAAAAAGACAAACGTCCAGCTTTTGCTGCCACAGCTAAAGTGCCAGCGGGGAAAAGTGATGCTGGTCCTCACTGCCTCCTGGAACCCCTTCAAATGCCCCAGACAATTTGGCCCTCTCTGCTTTCCTGAGCACTCTATCCGCAAAAGCACCTTTTTTCACTTTCGGCGCTCTCTGGAGCAAAAAAGACAAACGTCCAGATTTTGCTGCCACAGCAAAGGTGCCAGCGGGGAAAAGTGATGCTGGTCCTCACTGCCTCCTGGAACCCCTTTAAATGCCGCATACAGTTTGGCCCTCTCTGCTTTCCTACGCACTCTATCCTCAAAAGCACCTTTTTTCACTTTCGGCGCTCTCTGGAGCAAAAAAGACAAACGTCCAGATTTTGCTGCCACAGCTAAAGTGCCAGCGGGGAAAAGTAATGCTGGTCCTCACTGCCTCCTGGAACCCCTTCAAATGCCCCAGACAATTTGGCCCTCTCTGCTTTCCTGAGCACTCTATCCGCAAAAGCACCTTTTTTCACTTTCGGCACTCTCTGGAGCAAAAAAGACAAACGTCCAGCTTTTGCTGCCACAGCAAAGGTGCCAGCGGGGAAAAGTGATGCTGGTCCTCACTGCCTCCTGGAACCCCTTCAAATGCCCCAGACAATTTGGCCCTCTCTGCTTTCCTGAGGACTCTATCCTCAAAAGCACCTTTTTTCACTTTCGGCGCTCTCTGGAGCAAAAAAGACAAACGTCCAGATTTTGCTGCCACAGCTAAAGTGCCAGCGGGGAAAAGTGATGCTGGTCCTCACTGCCTCCTGGAACCCCTTCAAATGCCCCAGACAATTTGGCCCTCTCTGCTTTCCTGAGCACTCTATCCGCAAAAGCACCTTTTTTCACTTTCGGCGCTCTCTGGAGCAAAAAAGACAAACGTCCAGCTTTTGCTGCCACAGCAAAGGTGCCAGCGGGGAAAAGTGATGCTGGTCCTCACTGCCTCCTGGAACCCCTTCAAATGCCCCAGACAATTTGGCCCTCTCTGCTTTCCTGAGGACTCCATCCGCAAAAGCACCTTTTTTCACTTTTGGCGGTCTCTGGAGCAAAAAAGACAAACGTCCAGCTTTTGCTGCCACAGCAAAGGTGCCAGCGGGGAAAAGTTATGCTGGTCCTCACTGCCTCCTGGAACCCCTTTAAATGCCCCATACAATTTGGCCCTCTCTGCTTTCCTGAGCACTCTATCCGCAAAAGCACCTTTTTTCACTTTCGGCGTGTCTGGAGCAAAAAAGACAAACGTCCAGCTTTTGCTGCCACAGCTAAAGTGCCAGCGGGGAAAAGTGATGCTGGTCCTCACTGCCTCCTGGAACCCCTTCAAATGCCCCAGACAATTTGGCCCTCTCTGCTTTCCTGAGCACTCTATCCGCAAAAGCACCTTTTTTCACTTTCGGCGCTCTCTGGAGCAAAAAAGACAAACGTCCAGATTTTGCTGCCACAGCAAAGGTGCCAGCGGGGAAAAGTGATGCTGGTCCTCACTGCCTCCTGGAACCCCTTTAAATGCCGCATACAGTTTGGCCCTCTCTGCTTTCCTACGCACTCTATCCTCAAAAGCACCTTTTTTCACTTTCGGCGCTCTCTGGAGCAAAAAAGACAAACGTCCAGATTTTGCTGCCACAGCTAAAGTGCCAGCGGGGAAAAGTAATGCTGGTCCTCACTGCCTCCTGGAACCCCTTCAAATGCCCCAGACAATTTGGCCCTCTCTGCTTTCCTGAGCACTCTATCCGCAAAAGCACCTTTTTTCACTTTCGGCACTCTCTGGAGCAAAAAAGACAAACGTCCAGCTTTTGCTGCCACAGCAAAGGTGCCAGCGGGGAAAAGTGATGCTGGTCCTCACTGCCTCCTGGAACCCCTTCAAATGCCCCAGACAATTTGGCCCTCTCTGCTTTCCTGAGGACTCCATCCGCAAAAGCACCTTTTTTCACTTTCGGCGCTCTCTGGAGCAAAAAAGACAAACGTCCAGATTTTGCTGCCACAGCTAAAGTGCCAGCGGGGAAAAATGATGCTGGTCCTCACTGCCTCCTGGAACCCCTTCAAATGCCCCAGACAATTTGGCCCTCTCTGCTTTCCTGAGGACTCTATCCTCAAAAGCACCTTTTTTCACTTTCGGCGCTCTCTGGAGCAAAAAAGACAAACGTCCAGCTTTTGCTGCCACAGCAAAGGTGCCAGCGGGGAAAAGTGATGCTGGTCCTCACTGCCTCCTGGAACCCCTTCAAATGCCCCAGACAATTTGTCCCTCTCTGCTTTCCTGCGCACTCTATCCTCAAAAGCACCTTTTTTCACTTTCGGCGCTGTCTGGAGCAAAAAAGACAAACGTCCAGCTTTTGCTGCCACAGCTAAAGTGCCAGCGGGGAAAAGTAATGCTGGTCCTCACTGCCTCCTGGAACCCCTTCAAATGCCCCAGACAATTTGGCCCTCTCTGCTTTCCTGAGCACTCTATCCGCAAAAGCACCTTTTTTCACTTTCGGCACTCTCTGGAGCAAAAACGACAAACGTCCAGCTTTTGCTGCCACAGCAAAGGTGCCAGCGGGGAAAAGTGATGCTGGTCCTCACTGCCTCCTGGAACCCCTTCAAATGCCCCAGACAATTTGGCCCTCTCTGCTTTCCTGAGGACTCTATCCTCAAAAGCACCTTTTTTCACTTTCGGCGCGTCTGGAGCAAAAAAGACAAACGTCCAGATTTTGCTGCCACAGCTAAAGTGCCAGCAGGGAAAAGTGGTGCTGGACCTCACTGCCTCCTGGAACCCCTTCAAATGCCCCAGACAATTTGGCCCTCTCTGCTTTCCTGAGCACTCTATCCGCAAAAGCACCTTTTTTCACTTTCGGCGTGTCTGGAGCAAAAAAGACAAACGTCCAGCTTTTGCTGCCACAGCTAAAGTGCCAGCGGGGAAAAGTGATGCTGGTCCTCACTGCCTCCTGGAACCCCTTCAAATGCCCCAGACAATTTGGCCCTCTCTGCTTTCCTGAGGACTCCATCCGCAAAAGCACCTTTTTTCACTTTTGGCGGTCTCTGGAGCAAAAAAGACAAACGTCCAGCTTTTGCTGCCACAGCAAAGGTGCCAGCGGGGAAAAGTGATGCTGGTCCTCACTGCCTCCTGGAACCCCTTTAAATGCCCCATACACTTTGGCCCTCTCTGCTTTCCTACGCACTCTATCCTCAAAAGCACCTTTTTTCACTTTCGGCGCTCTCTGGAGCAAAAAAGACAAACGTCCAGATTTTGCTGCCACAGCTAAAGTGCCAGCGGGGAAAAGTGGTGCTGGTCCTCACTGCCTCCTGGAACCCCTTCAAATGCCCCAGACAATTTGGCCCTCTCTGCTTTCCTGAGCACTCTATCCGCAAAAGCACCTTTTTTCACTTTCGGCGCTCTCTGGAGCAAAAAAGACAAACGTCCAGATTTTGCTGCCACAGCAAAGGTGCCAGCGGGGAAAAGTGATGCTGGTCCTCACTGCCTCCTGGAACCCCTTCAAATGCCCCAGACAATTTGGCCCTCTCTGCTTTCCTGAGGACTCCATCCGCAAAAGCAACTTTTTTCACTTTCGGCGTGTCTGGAGCAAAAAAGACAAACGTCCAGCTTTTGCTGCCACAGCTAAAGTGCCAGCGGGGAAAAGTGATGCTGGTCCTCACTGCCTCCTGGAACCCCTTCAAATGCCCCAGACAATTTGGCCCTCTCTGCTTTCCTGAGGACTCCATCCGCAAAAGCACCTTTTTTCACTTTTGGCGGTCTCTGGAGCAAAAAAGACAAACGTCCAGCTTTTGCTGCCACAGCAAAGGTGCCAGCGGGGAAAAGTGATGCTGGTCCTCACTGCCTCCTGGAACCCCTTTAAATGCCCCATACAATTTGGCCCTCTCTGCTTTCCTGAGCACTCTATCCGCAAAAGCACCTTTTTTCACATTCGGCGCTCTCTGGAGCAAAAAAGACAAACGTCCAGCTTTTGCTGCCACAGCTAAAGTGCCAGCGGGGAAAAGTGATGCTGGTCCTCACTGCCTCCTGGAACCCCTTCAAATGCCCCAGACAATTTGGCCCTCTCTGCTTTCCTGAGCACTCTATCCGCAAAAGCACCTTTTTTCACTTTCGGCGCTCTCTGGAGCAAAAAAGACAGACGTCCAGCTTTTGCTGCCACAGCAAAGGTGCCAGCGGGGAAAAGTGATGCTGGTCCTCACTGCCTCCTGGAACCCCTTTAAATGCCGCATACAGTTTGGCCCTCTCTGCTTTCCTACGCACTCTATCCTCAAAAGCACCTTTTTTCACTTTCGGCGCTCTCTGGAGCAAAAAAGACAAACGTCCAGCTTTTGCTGCCACAGCAAAGGTGCCAGCGGGGAAAAGTGATGCTGGTCCTCACTGCCTCCTGGAACCCCTTCAAATGCCCCAGACAATTTGGCCCTCTCTGCTTTCCTGAGGACTCCATCCGCAAAAGCACCTTTTTTCACTTTCGGCGTGTCTGGAGCAAAAAAGACAAACGTCCAGATTTTGCTGCCACAGCTAAAGTGCCAGCAGGGAAAAGTGGTGCTGGACCTCACTGCCTCCTGGAACCCCTTCAAATGCCCCAGACAATTTGGCCCTCTCTGCTTTCCTGAGCACTCTATCCGCAAAAGCACCTTTTTTCACTTTCGGCGTGTCTGGAGCAAAAAAGACAAACGTCCAGCTTTTGCTGCCACAGCTAAAGTGCCAGCGGGGAAAAGTGATGCTGGTCCTCACTGCCTCCTGGAACCCCTTCAAATGCCCCAGACAATTTGGCCCTCTCTGCTTTCCTGAGGACTCCATCCGCAAAAGCACCTTTTTTCACTTTGGGCGCTCTCTGGAGCAAAAAAGACAAACGTCCAGCTTTTGCTGCCACAGCAAAGGTGCCAGCGGGGAAAAGTGATGCTGGTCCTCACTGCCTCCTGGAACCCCTTTAAATGCCCCATACAATTTGGCCCTCTCTGCTTTCCTGAGGACTCTATCCTCAAAAGCACCTTTTTTCACTTTCGGCGCTCTCTGGAGCAAAAAAGGACAAACGTCCAGCTTTTGCTGCCACAGCAAAGGTGCCAGCGGGGAAAAGTGATGCTGGTCCTCACTGCCTCCTGGAACCCCTTCAAATGCCCCAGACAATTTGGCCCTCTCTGCTTTCCTGAGGACTCTATCCTCAAAAGCACCTTTTTTCACTTTCGGCGCTCTCTGGAGCGAAAAAGACAAACGTCCAGCTTTTGCTGCCACAGCTAAAGTGCCAGCGGGGAAAAGTGATGCTGGTCCTCACTGCCTCCTGGAACCCCTTCAAATGCCCCATACAATTTGGCCCTCTCTGCTTTCCTGAGGACTCCATCCGCAAAAGCACCTTTTTTCACTTTGGGCGCTCTCTGGAGCAAAAAAGACAAACGTCCAGCTTTTGCTGCCACAGCAAAGGTGCCAGCGGGGAAAAGTGATGCTGGTCCTCACTGCCTCCTGGAACCCCTTCAAATGCCCCAGACAATTTGGCCCTCTCTGCTTTCCTGAGGACTCTATCCGCAAAAGCACCTTTTTTTCACTTTCGGCGCTCTCTGGAGCAAAAAAGACAAACGTCCAGATTTTGCTGCCACAGCTAAAGTGCCAGCGGGGAAAAATGATGCTGGTCCTCACTGCCTCCTGGAACCCCTTCAAATGCCCCAGACAATTTGGCCCTCTCTGCTTTCCTGAGGACTCTATCCTCAAAAGCACCTTTTTTCACTTTCGGCGCTCTCTGGAGCAAAAAAGACAAACGTCCAGCTTTTGCTGCCACAGCAAAGGTGCCAGCGGGGAAAAGTGATGCTGGTCCTCACTGCCTCCTGGAACCCCTTCAAATGCCCCAGACAATTTGGCCCTCTCTGCTTTCCTGCGCACTCTATCCTCAAAAGCACCTTTTTTCACTTTCGGCGCTGTCTGGAGCAAAAAAGAAAAACGTCCAGCTTTTGCTGCCACAGCTAAAGTGCCAGCGGGGAAAAGTAATGCTGGTCCTCACTGCCTCCTGGAACCCCTTCAAATGCCCCAGACAATTTGGCCCTCTCTGCTTTCCTGAGCACTCTATCCGCAAAAGCACCTTTTTTCACTTTCGGCACTCTCTGGAGCAAAAACGACAAACGTCCAGCTTTTGCTGCCACAGCAAAGGTGCCAGCGGGGAAAAGTGATGCTGGTCCTCACTGCCTCCTGGAACCCCTTCAAATGCCCCAGACAATTTGGCCCTCTCTGCTTTCCTGAGGACTCTATCCACAAAAGCACCTTTTTTCACTTTCGGCGCTCTCTGGAGCAAAAAGGACAAACGTCCAGCTTTTGCTGCCACAGCAAAGGTGCCAGCGGGGAAAAGTAATGCTGGTCCTCACTGCCTCCTGGAACCCCTTCAAATGCCCCAGACAATTTGGCCCTCTCTGCTTTCCTGAGCACTCTATCCGCAAAAGCACCTTTTTTCACTTTCGGCACTCTCTGGAGCAAAAACGACAAACGTCCAGCTTTTGCTGCCACAGCAAAGGTGCCAGCGGGGAAAAGTGATGCTGGTCCTCACTGCCTCCTGGAACCCCTTCAAATGCCCCAGACAATTTGGCCCTCTCTGCTTTCCTGAGGACTCTATCCTCAAAAGCACCTTTTTTCACTTTCGGCGCTCTCTGGAGCAAAAAAGACAAACGTCCAGCTTTTGCTGCCACAGCAAAGGTGCCAGCGGGGAAAAGTAATGCTGGTCCTCACTGCCTCCTGGAACCCCTTCAAATGCCCCAGACAATTTGGCCCTCTCTGCTTTCCTGAGCACTCTATCCGCAAAAGAACCTTTTTTCACTTTCGGCACTCTCTGGAGCAAAAACGACAAACGTCCAGCTTTTGCTGCCACAGCAAAGGTGCCAGCGGGGAAAAGTGATGCTGGTCCTCACTGCCTCCTGGAACCCCTTCAAATGCCCCAGACAATTTGGCCCTCTCTGCTTTCCTGAGGACTCCATCCGCAAAAGCACCTTTTTTCACATTCGGCGCTGTCTGGAGCAAAAAAGACAAACGTCCAGATTTTGCTGCCACTGCAAAGGTGCCAGCGGGGAAAAGTTATGCTGGTCCTCACTGCCTCCTGGAACCCCTTCAAATGCCCCATACAATTTGGCGCTCTCTGCTTTCCTGCGCACTCTATCCTCAAAAGCACCTTTTTTCACTTTCGGCGTGTCTGGAGCAAAAAAGACAAACGTCCAGCTTTTGCTGCCACAGCTAAAGTGCCAGCGGGGAAAAGTGGTGCTGGACCTCACTGCCTCCTGGAACCCCTTCAAATGCCCCAGACAATTTCGCCCTCTCTGCTTTCCTGAGCACTCTATCCGCAAAAGCACCTTTTTTCACTTTCGGCGTGTCTGGAGCAAAAAAGACAAACGTCCAGCTTTTGCTGCCACAGCAAAGGTGCCAGCGGGGAAAAGTGATGCTGGTCCTCACTGCCTCCTGGAACCCCTTCAAATGCCCCAGACAATTTGGCCCTCCTCTTTCCTGAGCACTCTATCCGCAAAAGCACCTTTTTTCACTTTCGGCGCTCTCTGGAGCAAAAACGACAAACGTCCAGCTTTTGCTGCCACAGCAAAGGTGCCAGCGGGGAAAAGTGATGCTGGTCCTCACTGCCTCCTGGAACCCCTTCAAATGCCCCAGACAATTTGGCCCTCTCTGCTTTCCTGAGCACTCTATCCGCAAAAGCACCTTTTTTCACTTTCGGCGTGTCTGGAGCAAAAAAGACAAACGTCCAGCTTTTGCTGCCACAGCAAAGGTGCCAGCGGGGAAAAGTGATGCTGGTCCTCACTGCCTCCTGGAACCCCTTCAAATGCCCCATACAATTTGGCCCTCTCTGCTTTCCTGAGCACTCTATCCTCAAAAGCACCTTTTTTCACTTTCGGCGCTCTCTGGAGCAAAAAAGACAAACGTCCAGATTTTGCTGCCACAGCTAAAGTGCCAGCGGGGAAAAGTGATGCTGGTCCTCACTGCCTCCTGGAACCCCTTCAAATGCCCCAGACAATTTGGCCCTCTCTGCTTTCCTGAGGACTCTATCCTCAAAAGCACCTTTTTTCACTTTCGGCGCTCTCTGGAGCAAAAAAGACAAACGTCCAGCTTTTGCTGCCACAGCAAAGGTGCCAGCGGGGAAAAGTGGTGCTGGACCTCACTGCCTCCTGGAACCCCTTCAAATGCCCCAGACAATTTCGCCCTCTCTGCTTTCCTGAGCACTCTATCCGCAAAAGCACCTTTTTTCACTTTCGGCACTCTCTGGAGCAAAAAAGACAAACGTCCAGCTTTTGCTGCCACAGCTAAAGTGCCAGCGGGGAAAAGTGATGCTGGTCCTCACTGCCTCCTGGAACCCCTTCAAATGCCCCAGACAATTTGGCCCTCTCTGCTTTCCTGAGCACTCTATCCTCAAAAGCACCTTTTTTCACTTTCGGCGCTGTCTGGAGCAAAAAAGACAAACGTCCAGCTTTTGCTGCCACAGCAAAGGTGCCAGCGGGGAAAAGTGATGCTGGTCCTCACTGCCTCCTGGAAGCCCTTTAAATGCCCCATACAGTTTGGCCCTCTCTGCTTTCCTGCGCACTCTATCCTCAAAAGCACCTTTTTTCACTTTCGGCGCTCTTTGGAGCAAAAAAGACAAACGTCCAGCTTTTGCTGCCACAGCTAAAGTGCCAGCGGGGAAAAGTAATGCTGGTCCTAACTGCCTCCTGGAACCCCTTCAAATGCCCCAGACAATTTGGCCCTCTCTGCTTTCCTGAGCACTCTATCCGCAAAAGCACCTTTTTTCACTTTCGGCACTCTCTGGAGCAAAAAAGACAAACGTCCAGCTTTTGCTGCCACAGCAAAGGTGCCAGCGGGGAAAAGTGATGCTGGTCCTCACTGCCTCCTGGAACCCCTTCAAATGCCCCAGACAATTTGGCCCTCTCTGCTTTCCTGAGGACTCCATCCGCAAAAGCACCTTTTTTCACTTTCGGCGCTGTCTGGAGCAAAAAAGACAAACGTCCAGCTTTTGCTGCCACAGCAAAGGTGCCAGCGGGGAAAAGTGATGCTGGTCCTCACTGCCTCCTGGAACCCCTTCAAATGCCCCAGACAATTTCGCCCTCTCTGCTTTCCTGAGGACTCTATCCGCAAAAGCACCTTTTTTCACTTTCGGCACTCTCTGGAGCAAAAAAGACAAACGTCCAGCTTTTGCTGCCACAGCTAAAGTGCCAGCGGGGAAAAGTGATGCTGGTCCTCACTGCCTCCTGGAACCCCTTCAAATGCCCCAGACAATTTGGCCCTCTCTGCTTTCCTGAGCACTCTATCCTCAAAAGCACCTTTTTTCACTTTCGGCGCTGTCTGGAGCAAAAAAGACAAACGTCCAGCTTTTGCTGCCACAGCAAAGGTGCCAGCGGGGAAAAGTGATGCTGGTCCTCACTGCCTCCTGGAACCCCTTTAAATGACCCATACAGTTTGGCCCTCTCTGCTTTCCTGCGCACTCTATCCTCAAAAGCACCTTTTTTCACTTTCGGCGCTCTTTGGAGCAAAAAAGACAAACGTCCAGCTTTTGCTGCCACAGCTAAAGTGCCAGCGGG